>NW_026918566.1:0-14392 GCF_032062105.1 Saccostrea cuccullata | reverse complement strand
TTTGAATTTTCATTTCCCAAGGATACTTCCACACAAGTTTCATTTTTTCTTTGCCATTGGTTCTTGAGAAGAAGATTTCTAAAGATTTTCCCTACATATTTCAATGTAAAACTTGGATTCCCTATTGTGGTTCCGCCCCCCCCCCTCCCCCCCCCGGGTCATGGTTTTAACGCGCGCGCGCGCGCGCGCGCGCGCGCGCGCGCGCGCGCGCGCGCGCGCGCGCGCGCGCGCGCGCGCGCGCGCGCGCGCGCGCGCGCGCGCGCGCGCGCGCGCGCGCGCGCGCGCGCGCGCGCGCGCGCGCGCGCGCGCGCGCGCGCGCGCGCGCGCGCGCGCGCGCGCGCGCGCGCGCGCGCGCGCGCGCGCGCGCGCGCGCGCGCGCGCGCGCGCGCTTAGAATCTAAACTACCCCAGGGTGCTTCTACATAAGTGTCAGGTTTTCTGCCCAGTGGTTCTTGAGAAGAAGATTTTTAAAGATGTTTCCTATATATACTGAAAGGAAAAAGAAACGCAGGGTAAACTTTTGAGGTGAATTAAATTTGTTTTTCTTAAAATACTTTTTAGTTTTCCTATCTAACTTTTAAAATCATCTTTCAAAAAGATATAACCAAATTCTCATATGATTTTGTGTAATTATTCATGGGTTATTAAAGCTCAAATGACGATACCCCCCAAAAGGGAAAATCGAAAACTCTCATTATCTTCAATGTACATCTCGTGCATCTGTCAGAGTCTTATTTCTCCTTTGCATGGAATTTCATCAGAGTGTTTACGCAGGTACGATAAGGCTTCCCAGAGAATATTGTAGTGTACTCTGTGCATGAACTTCTCTGAACTACAAATGTATGACGTCATAATTGAAAATGACGTCAAGTCACTGCATACTTGAGCTGTAATGATGGGGAGAATGTCATAAACTTTACACCTTTATTTCAATCTGCATATAAAGTTGCAGAATTCTAGTTTAAAATAAATGTGTTTTTATCACTTTTTTAACTGTAATATATCCGAATAATATAGATAATCTTGCTTTGTTACTCTTGTTTAAGAGTCAGCGTGTTCAAACTCCGTACGAAAATATACGTTTGACATTTACCCTTTTTTATACTCGTGGACAAAGGCACAATTCAAAATATGTGTGTAAAAGAGCCTGGCGCAGGTTGTTTATGAGGATTTATTTAACATCTTTTATGGAATTATGTAAAAGAGTTTCCCCTCTAACTGAATCTTGCTTGGGAAATATGTATGGTGGCTTTGTTTAAAACAGTTGACGATATTCGGTGGAAAATACCCTCAGATTTGTCGGTAAGTTGAAGTTAATCTGAAATAAATTGTTCCAAAGAAATAGTATAACTTTTCCCAAGCACATTTCGGTTTCACAAGGATGCAACGAGTTTATTTATGTGACAAATGTAAATAATAATTGTGTTTACAACCTGCGCCGAAGCGATTTATGTGAAACATTTCAAAAAAGAAGAAATGACCGTCACGTGATCAACAAGGTCATGTGACATCGTAACAAATATGTTTATATATAGCCTTGGGGATCCTCTGTATGAATTTGGCGCACTGAAGTGCATAACTTAAAAATAAAACTAAAAATCAACTTTGCAAAAGAGTGTTACGTTTTAAATGCATAATAAGCTCCGGGTAGCCTTAACAGTACTGCGTATCTTTCAAACCCTGGCTATATTTAGCATGGGTAACAAGGCAAAAAAATAAGTCAAACGGCGCGCGCATGCGCCAGTGAGAGGAATACAACAGTAAGTTGACTGGCTCAAAAAACCAAATTGCGGAATTGTTTTCTTTCAAATTTCGTATGAATGTAATGACTATAATTGTGTACACTATAAATGGCTGTTTTTGTGGTAGTAAGGTGGCGATTTAAGAGAAGGCAGGACGAATAACCCGCTCGTAACATGGCTCTGTTTCGCGTTAACGTCATCGTCACGGTTGATTGAAATCCACTCCAGACCCTCTCTGACAACGGCTTAAAAGTTTTATGGGGGAAAATTTACAAGAGACTGCTTAGTAAACGGTTGTTGCCTTTTTCATTAATTAAGCAATTCGAAAACAAGACCCCATTGAACTTCCGTAAACTGTGCCAAGATTGCAATAAATTCATAATGTCTCTTAATATTGAAAAACGATGTGCATACCTCATATGCATCAAATAAAGCAACAAGATTTGTGGACAAATACGTCGTTATCAAATTCCACGTGTTTTGGGCTTTTAAGCGGTTTCCCTACGTTACGTCATAAATTTTACGGTTGAGTAATTCTAAATACTGATTTTGATGCACAGTAAATAAATTTCCCATCTGACCCATTTTCGTTATTTTCGGTCATGTGGTCAAATTTTTATTGACAATTACGCTACCCTGCGTTTCTTTTTCCTTTCAGTATATTTCTATATAAAACTTAGATTCCCTATTGTGGCCCCATCCTACCCCTGGGGGTCATGGTTTTAATAATTTAGAATCTACACTACCCCAGGATGCTTCCACATAAGTTTCAACTTTTCTGGCCAAGTGGTTCTTAAGAGGAAGATTTTTAATAAACCCACCCTATTTTCATCTTTTCTTGATTATCTCCCCTTGTAAGGGGACTTGGCCCTTCATTTTGACAATTTGAATTCCCCATCACTCAAGGATGCTTTGTATCAAGCTTTGTTAATATTGACCCAGTGGTTCTTACGAAGAAGTTGAAAATGTGAAAAGTTTACAGTCGGACGGACAGCTAGACAGATGGACGCCGGATAAAATGTGATCAGAAAAGCTCACTTGAGCCTACGGCTCAGGTGAGCTATTCTGCTAATAAACCAGAAGTCTGTATCGAGACTGAAGCTCTACTGGTTTGTACTTATAGCAAAGGAAGAGAAAAGTACTTAAGCAGTTGGGAATTGAAACTTAACAACAGCAATAAATAGAATAATGATCCTTGATAAAATCTCTTTATGTTCTTAGTGTAGTCTACTTGTGTGCCAAGTTATATCGAAATCAGACTAAAACTGTAGGAGGAGAAGCATTTTGAAACAATTTTACAGACATTTCTATTCTTAGTAACCTTGGCAACACCATTCATCGATATCAAAAACAGATACATAGAATTATGGATCTTAGTGTAGTCTACTTGTGTGCCAAGTTATATTGAAATCAGACCAAAACTGTAGGAGGAGTAGCATTTTGAAACAATTTTACAGAAATTTCTATTTTTAGTTACCACGGCAACACCGTTCATTGAAATCAAAAACCAATATACCGCATTATGTATCTTAGTGTTATCTACTTGTGTGCCAAGTTATATTCAAATCAGACTAAAACTGTAGGAGGAGTAGCATTTTGAAAAAAAAATCACCGAAATTTCTATTTTTAGTAACCATGGCAACATCTTTCATTGAAATCAAACCCTATGTATAGAATTATGTATCGTAGTGCAGTCTACTTGTGTGCCAAGTTATATTGAAATCAGACCAAAACTTTAGGAGGAGTAGCATTTTGAAACAATTTTACAGAAATCTCTATTTTTAGTAACCATGGCAACAACATTCACCTAAATCAAAAACCGATATGTAGAATTATGTATCTTAGTGTAGTCTACTTGTGTGCCAAGTTATATTGAAATCAGACCAAAACTGTAAGAGGAGTAGCATTTTGTAAGAATTTCAGGGAAATGTCTATTTTTAGTTACCATGGCAACACCTTTAATCGAAATCAAAAACCGATATATAGAATTATGTATCTTAGTGTAGTCTACTTGTGTGCCAAGTTATATTGAAATCAGACCAAAACTGTAGGAGGAGTAGCATTTTAAAGAATATCACAGAAATGTCTATTTTTAGTTACCACGGCAACACCTTTTATCGAAATAAAAAAATGATATACAGAATTGTGTATCTTAGTGTAGTATACTTGTGTGCCAAGTTATATTGAAATCAAACTAAAACTGTAGGAGGAGTAGCATTTTAAAGGAATTTCACAGAAATTTCTATTTTTAGTTACCATGGCAACACCTTTTATCGAAATCAAAAACCAATACACAGAATTATGTATCTTAGTGTAGTCTACTTGTTTGCCAAGTTATATTTAAATCAGACCAAAACTGTAGGAGGAGTAGCATTTTAAAGGAATTTCACAGAAATTCTATTTTTAGTTATCACGGCAACACCTTTTATCGAAATCAAAAAATGATATACAGAATTGTGTATCTTCGTGTAGTCTACTTGTGTGCCAAGTTATATTGAAATCAGACCAAAACTGTAGGAAGAGTAGCATTTTAAAGGAATTTCACAGAAATTTCTATTTTTAGTTACCACGGCAACACCTTTTACCGAAATCAAAAACCAATAAACAGAATTATGTATCTTAGTGTAGTCTACTTGTGTGCCAAGTTATATTCAAATCAGACCAAAACTGTAGGAGGAGTAGCATTATAAAGGAATTTCACAGAAGTTCTATTTTTAGTTACCATGGCAACACCGTTTATCAAAATCAAAAACTGATACACAGAATTATGTATCCTCGTGTAGTCTACTTGTGTGCCAAGTTATATTGAAATCAGACCAAAACTGTAGGAGGAGTAGCATTTTGAAAAATTGTTTACAGACAGACGGACAGCTAGACAGACGAACGGACGCCGGACGCATTACTATCGCATAAGCTCTTCTGGTCTCTGATCAGTAGAGCTAAAAACTAACTGCGTCATCTTATCAACCTTAAGAAGTTTTAACAAGAGGCCCAGGGGCCACATCAAATCACAATTGCTTGTTTTCTTTCATCACTTTGTAACATAATGCATTGTGTAAATACAGAACAAAAAGGGTTTTTTCACTAAAACAGTACTTAAAAGAAAAAGATTAAATAGCATGATAAAGTGAGACACTGTGTGACACTCCTTCCCACCCAAACCTACCCCCAAAAAATTGTGTGTGTGTGTGTGTGTGTGTGTGTGAGGATGGGAGAGGGCGAGAGGGTGTGTGTGTGTGTGTGTGGTGAAGTTGGGGGTGGGAGGGGGGGTTACACTGATATGACTCTATAATTCTGGCATTGGTTTCATTTTAACCATAAAATCTCCATGTAATATACATGTAAAATGTCACCCCAGTACACAGTGTAGATTTACTGAACACCTGCTACAGAAATACACAACATTCCTAGACAGAGCTGTGTTAATATCAATGGTGTCTATATCTCACTGTCAATACTGTACAAAATGTTTGTAGTCAATGTGATTAAACTTTGTTTTAACACATTGAATGACGTATTCAAAGTATATATTATCTAATGATAAGGTCTATGACATTACCCCCCCCCCCCTCCAACACTCATGAACCCCAATTGTACAATTATTTTTCCATTTCCTGACATTTGTAGTGATCTATAAATTTAATCTACAAACCATTTAGCAGAGGAATATAAAAATATCATGTTAACCCAAATAGAAGACAGAATCAATGAGAGTTATTTAACCATGTTAACAAATCATTAGACAATCTGTACAAAATCAGGAATTGTTTGTCACAGACAACAAAGTTAACAACTAAGTACACATTAAAATAACTCTAACATGTCTCATTAAATCTAATATGAAGATCAAATCATTATTAATTTGACAACTTATCAATTAATATTATTTCATAAAAATGTTTCTTGTAATATAACACAAGTTAGAATTCATTTAACCATGTAATGTATTTACGCTTAAAAGTTATCACTATGATAATTCCGTAATGTCTTGTAATTACACAAAAAACAAAGACTATAATATATTGTACACACTACACCTTGTAAACAAACATATAATAATACTTCAGTATAACTTACCAGTCAGATTATCCCCTCCATAGATAAGTCTGTAGATGTTCACTGTGTTGTTGTAGTCTGATCCTACCCAGACAGAGCGGGTGATGTCATCATAACTCAGGCTCCATGGTCTGTTTATCCCGTGTTGTTCTGTATCTAACTCTGTCAGGTAGTTACCGTCTTTATCAATGATATGTACTGTGTGGGTGTTATCATCACACACCAGGATGTGTGACAGAGCGTCAGTACAGATTCCTAGTGGCCGTAGTCCTGATCCTGATGGAGGACCTCTGTAGGAGAAGCGATGTCTTCCTTTACTGTCTGTCACCACTACACCACGGTTAACGTCAGACACAATAACATCTCCATTGCGGTTCTCTGTGATGTATCTAGGATCACTATACAGTCCCTGACCTGTGTTGTCGTGCTGTATGGTCTGTATGTGTTCTCCTGTGTTAGTGTAACGGTTTACCTGGCCTGTCCATGTATCAGTATTACGTATCCCGACCAGCAGGTCTCCAGTGGAGGGGGAGCTGTAGACACACCGTGGTCTCCATGGTGATGTGTTGTATGGTATCACTGTGGTCTTTACTTTATCTTTAGATCGTTTTATGATGTTAAAGTCACTGTCTATATAAATCACATCACCATTTTGAGTCACAGTATGTACTCCACCACCATATTTAGCTAAATCCGTCACACTATCTAGAATGTCACCTCTCGTGTTAGTTAAGATGAGATTGCCTTCACTATCACTGATCCAGACCCGGTCTGTTGACACGTGGGTAATGTGTTTACACCTACTAACACCTGTCACTGTGACAGATTCCTGTAACACCAGTCTATACATCACTGACACCAGACTTCTATTTCTTTTTCCTGTGACTTTATAATCCTGTGTTGATTTCCTTCAGTCAGGGAGATCTCTCTGTAAATTACAACATTGTTCTAGAATTATCTACATCAGGAACACACTGTTTATAAATAACAAATGTACTCATTGTAAAATGTTTGGGTTTTAAGAACTTATACAGTGTTAAACAATTAAATAGAATTACCAGATAAACATAAATACCTTGACACTGGCTTCTCAATGCTTTGT
Source organism: Saccostrea cuccullata (assembly GCF_032062105.1). Lineage (NCBI taxonomy): Eukaryota > Metazoa > Mollusca > Bivalvia > Ostreida > Ostreidae > Saccostrea > Saccostrea cuccullata. The sequence continues at coordinate 7,493 of NW_026918566.1, read as the reverse complement.
CTCCATTCATAGCAGCCTCCAAGTGTTCTCAATTAAACCTGTCTAACAAAGCAATAGTTATAATTAAAACACATATAAATTGTGACATACTGGAAAACAGTTCAGATTCTTATAGATGTTAACATGAAATCATTTAAAACCTGACATTCTATAACATTGTATTTACAATTCAGTCTTTACAGAAGAAAAATCATGATAAAATCTGCATTCTTACCATTACTAATTCATAGTTATTACAACAAAGTGTTAGATAGGAAAGTTCTACGGGAACTATGAGACTCTATAGATAGTTATCATTACTGTATATTTTAACACAGTTATAACAAGAGGCCCATGGGCCACATTGCTCACCTGTGCACACTGGATAAGAAATAAAAGCAGAAATCACTTCAGTATTGAGTAGTTTAGATGGGGGGGGGGGTGTTCAGAAATTTTAAACTACCAAATACCCGATGATGCTTCCATACAACAAATGCCTTTACTGTTTTTGAGCAGATGATTTTTCCCTATTTATTCATTTGACTCCCCCCCCTCCCATTGTGGCCCAGCCCTAACCGTGGTAGCCCTCATTTGAACCAGTATGACTTTGTACTACCTGAGGATGCTTCCGTATCTATATGATTAAACATTACTTTTCTGTTCTTGGGAAAAAAAATTCCTTGATATTTATAGATTTCCAATAGTGGCCCACCCTACCTACCCCCTACTTCACATTCATGACTTGAATCAACACTACGTAAGGATGCTTACATAAAGATATGACCAATCATGGCTTTATAGTTCTTAAAAAGAAGAGTTTAAAAAAAACTGATTTTCCAATGTATTCATTCCTATGTAAACTTTAATCGTCAATTGTGGCCTCGCCCTACCCCTTGGGGTCATGATTTGAAAAAAACTTGAATCTACACTACCTGAGGATGCTTCCACTTGAGCTTCATCTTTCCTGGCCCAGTAGTACTGGAGAGGAAGATTTTCAAAGATTTTTCCTATATATTCCTATGTAAAACTTTGATCTGACAGCCATTGTGGCCCCGCCCTACCCCCGGGGTCATCATTTGAACAAACTTAAATCTACACTACATGAGGATGCTTTAACATGAGTTTCATCTTTCCTGGCCCAATGGTTTTCGAGAAGAAGATTTTTAAAAGATAAAAAAGCTAATTCATAATTATCTCCCCTTGGAAGAGGGCTAGGCCTTTTATTTGAACAAATTTGAATACCCTTCATCCAAGGATACTGTGTGCCAAGTTTGGTTGAAATTGGCTAAGTGGTTCTTGAAAAGAAGTCGAAAATATGGAAAGTTTACAGACAGACAGACACAGGACAACATGTGATCAGAATATCTCTCTTAGGCCTTTGGCTCAGGTGAGCTTAACAAACTAAATTTAGGCATTAGTCAAACCTGTCAAAATGGTGATTTCTTCCTCTTCTTTAGCTTTACATATACTTCAACAGCACATCCTGGGAGACCTGTCAAAATCAACACAGTAAAATGAGTAAATATTTCTGTATAGCTTCAATGTCTTAAAAGACTGATGTTATTGTATGATATATTTTAGATTATTCATGGAAATGTAGACCTGAATTTTGTCAAGTCTTTAAAATACCAACCAGTAATATTAAACAAGAGGCCCATGGGCCACATCACTCATCTGAGCACTATGGCTAGGAAAAAAATACAAATTGGTTTATTATTGAAAAGTTTAAATCCTAAAGTAGTCCCATGACCAGTCATGGCTTTGCTATTCTTGAGAAGATGAGAATTTTCCTATATATTTCTATGTAAAACTTTGGTCGACCATTGTGGCCCTTCCCTACCCCCGGGGGTCATGATTTGAAGAATTTTGAATCTACACTACCTGAGGATGCTTCCATATAAATATGATGAATTATGGCTTTGTCATTCTTGGGAAGGAGATTTTTAAAGAATTTTCTTATATATTTCTATGTAAAACTTTGGTCGGCCATTTTGGCCCCGCCCTACCTCCGGGGGTCATGATTTGAACAAATTTGAATCTACACTACCTAAGGATGTTTCCCCATAAGTTTCATCTTTCCTGGCACAGTGGTTCTTAAGAAGAAGATTTTTAAAACATATCCCACCAAATTTTCCTTAATTCCCAATTATGTCCCTTGAATGAGGGCATGGCCCTTCATTTGAAGAAACTCAAATCCCCTTTACCCAAGGATGCTTTGTAGCAAGTTTGGTTGAAATTCGCCCAGTTGTTCTTGTCAATGAGAACAAAAATGTGAAAAGTTTACAGACAGACTGACACCGGACAAAATGTGATCAGAAAAGCTCACTTGAGTCTTCCGCTAAGGTGAGCTAAAAAACTAAATTTAGGCATTAGTCAAACCTGTCAAAATGGTGATTTCTTCCTCTTCTTTAGCTTTACATACTTCAACAGCACATCCTGGGAGACCTGTCAAAATCAACACAGTTAAATGAGTAAATATTTCTGTATAGCTTCAATGTCTTAAAAGACTGATGTTATTAAGGTCTTCCGTTTCCAACGGAAGACCTTCTACTGATTCTGATGATTAAGATTATTCTTATTATTCTTTTTTTTTTTCTTCCTAGACGCCAACTATGAGGCCTCATATCTCGCTCATTTCTCAATGGATTTTGCTCAAATTTTCAGACATTATAGACGATAATAAACTCTATCAGAATGCTGCCTAACATTTCAAAAATTTACTTCCGCTTATGAGTTATTCCCCTTTAAACGAAAAATTATAGGCTTTCATTTCCAGATAAAGGCTCAGAGACCACTAGAGCTGGAGCAGAAATTTTACTGTTTTTAGATAATAGATGGATTGAAGTTGTGCACATCGGTTTTTGTTTTTCGATTTCTGTATTCAAAATGGCGCTATATAGGGGTCAAAAATTAGAACGCCTAAAAAAGCGAAAATTTACACATATTTTCCTTTATATCTTGAAAACTAAAAATATTTTGTTAAGACATGTAGAACAAAAGTTGTGCATAATTGCAGGGGCTTTCATATAAAACTACTCAAAAGGGGCTGGCCCCTATAATTAGGGATTTAGGGAACTTGAAAGCTTTTGATTTATAACTCGAAAACGGTAAAAATTTCGATCTGGATCTTACGATCAAAATTGTTCTTTGACACCTTTTTGATCTGATGAAAATGTTGTTTTGCTCGATTATACCGGGGGTATTGCGTAACACGAAGTAGAAAGCAGGCCAGGTAAACAGGTAGCGTTTTTTATTTGGAAAGGAAATCAGACCTCTTCATGTGTATAATTTACACAGACTTCCTATCAATAATATACCCTATGGTATTTACTGTTGAATTTCTTCTAAAAAGGTCTTTATACATGCTTTACGGTTCACTATTAAATTTTTTATAACAATTAGTCTTTCTTTTTTATGTATTATTAATTAGTTTTATAGTGAACACGTCTTCATCGGAATATATTAAATCTATCTTTCTACATTAATTATTATTGTAAGTAATTTTTAACTTTATTAATCGAATAATTCACGATCATTTAGTTGATCTCCACGTTCGCCTAGATGTTATGTAATCCAATGCGCTTATCCCACGGTGCCTATCGAGGTCACTAGTGTACCCGCCACCTGTTGTCGTAAACAAAGCAAGTGTCTGCATAGTCTGTGATCGTGTATAAAATTCATTGTGTACAAAGACCCATCAATTAATAGAAAATTGTGTTTTTAATTAATCGAATCAATAAGAATAATTCACCGATCTTACCATGCTTACATTAAATCGCAATTTCTAACACTGCATAAAATCATTTTGAATTTTGATCGCTTTCTTTGGCCTGTTCACGCAAAATTGTTTCTCTATTCCGTGTTAATGTATTTTATTAAAATTGTAATTGAAAAGGGGCTTCGGCAAATAATTATAATTAGTGATGGAGTCTTGAGATAGGTAATGTACTATATGTTCGTTTTATTTTTACCATCACTCTTTTGTTTCTCCATTATTTTTTTAACGTGCGTGGCCACAGAGAGCCGCAGGCATGTCGAATGTTAAAAATACATCGTGTACTCCAATAGTGGAATCATGTCGCCTCTTTCATATTACCGAATGACGGGAATTTTTTCAGGTTTATAAATCCGTTAAATTTAAACGCGTAAAATTTCACATAATTTATAAAACGGCTCGTATAAATTTTTAACATGGTATGTGTAAAAGTATTGCTAATTGCTATTAAGCTCATGCACTCCATGGAGGCTATATAATTAGTATACTGTTAGTATTTTGAGCACTTTTAAGCCAATCATCGATTGGGATCATACAGGTAAATCTCAATTAACTTGTATATAAATTATAAACACCGTCAATTAATTTATCAGTTAGACCTACCTGGTTACTCGTTTTAAGTTTTTTTTTTTCGAGACGCATAACTTCTGATAATGACTTAATAATGACAGGTCTTCCAATTAAATGAATACCCGTGTTTTCAATCTTGGACACCGTCTTCTACTTCGAGTGCATTGAATAAAGCTTCGACCTCTTAATACGCTGTACTTGAATACATTCACTTCAGTTATGTTAGTTTGAGTTGTCTCTCTTTGTTTTCTGTAAATATACCAGACGTGCACGTGTGCCTAGCTATGTGTTTAAAAAAACACACGAATAAATGAATGGTACATTGCTTATGTATATAAAGGTTATTAAAAAAACTATACAATTCATTATGTAATTTGTTGCATTGTTTATATTGATATATCAATTTAATAACTCTCTCTCTCTCTCTCTCTCTCTCTCTCTCTCTCTCATAGAGTTTTTGGACACATTATTTGTACGAATGCATGTTAATGCATTCAATATGATCTGGAATTTTAGTCTGATGTTTTTAATTTTTACGGACATATTCAATTCGTAAAAGATCAACGTGTAAAAATTTAAATCACCATTTTTGGACCGAAATTCGTAAAAATTTACAGCAGTAAAAATTACCCGTTATATCATATATGTTATTTTATTTCACTTTATCTCATATTTGTTTTAATCAATCGTATTCGCTTGTGCATTTATTAATTTCAAGTTTTATGCCTGATGGAATCAGGTGCTTTGGATCCTTTTCATGCCAGCACCTACATGTACCACGACACAAGACCTTGATTTATCCGGTCTCATCCATAGGATCGGTCTCCACGCATCATTTCACAAGTCTCCAAATTTCAAATAAAACATTCTCATTGAACCTTTGTTTTTGATGCTTCCCCATAAAAAGGCTGGGCATATATTGTTTGTCATGTACGTCTTCCATTTTCCGTCTGTCCCTCCGTACCGCTTTGCGTTTACCTCAGTTCAAAGCTCAATTTCAAAGAAACTGTTCAATTTGGTACCGCTTTGCGTTTACCTCAGTTCAAAGCTCAATTTCAAAGAAACTGTTCAATTTTTTTTTATATTAAACGTCCTATGCTGATTAACATTGATGAGAGCTATTTTCGTGCATCGACATATTTTGACTTTGACCTTTCCTTTGAACTTAATCTCACCTTTTTTAAATCTGTCTAAAGAGACCATTCAAGATAGTATCATCAAACTTCATGTGCCGATACATGTATGCACTGATATGTGCCGATACGTACTATAGGCTACACGTTTGTAACTGCATCAACATTTTGTTTTACCTTTCCTTTGACCTTAACCTAACTTTTCTTAAGTTAGTGTTTAACTCAGAAACATATATCAAAAATTTTTTTTACTTGCCTGAAAAAAGTTGACAAGCAAACCAAAAAAAAAAAGTTAAAAAGTTTCCCAAACTCGAAAATCCTATTTCGTGGGGGGGGGGGGGGGGGGGGGGGGGGGGGGGGGGGGGGGGGGGGGGGGGGAGGTAGTGGCCAACTTTTTCAAAGGCAAGGTACCTTCACTTCCAAAATTTTTTTTACTACTTTTACTACATTTTCAAACAATTCCTTCATATCACTATACTATGGTAAAAAGTGGGAAGGCCAACCATCATTTCAATTAACATTTCGTATACTAAAGGTAATGTTGATGAAAAAAGTGGGGGGGGGGCAGCCCCCCCCCCCCCCCCCCCCCCGGATGCTACGTCCCTGTAATTCAGTTAGTATTTAGCTCAGACAGTTTTGAAGAAAAATATATATTTTTTATCAACTTCATATACTGATACACACTTATGAGAGCTATCCAAACCTTAGTGTAGATTAGATGCTCTAACCACTGTGCCTCACGGGCGACCTTCGGTTTTGAAGAATCCATTCAAGACATTTTTATCAAACTTTAGTATCCTGATACATTTTCATATGATTTTGATCTTCACTTTCCTGTGACCTCGACACCACCTGTCTTTAATTTGCAATTTGCTTAGTATTTAAGAAACCATTTGAGATATTTTTATGTAAGTTTATGCCTATATGCATTATCTGAACGGATTTTTATAATCTATATCCATTTTTAAGATTTCAATTTTTAAGAAACTATTTAAGATATTCTCAACAAACGTCATACACTTATACAGATTTAATGTTGCATTATTTGCTAATATACACTGGGCGGGGCATTTATGTCCTATAGATATATTTCTAGTAAAATCATTATGTAAATCATAGTTTTGAACCTAATAAATTCTTTGGATTCGATATATGTTCAGAAAAAAATTTGACTGAACATATCCAGTCTTTTGGACGAGTCACTGTTACTGACAGAGAAACTTTAAATTCTCAATCGTATTTGTACCAGTGAAACATTGCTCATATAATGCAGGGTGGGGCATGACCTTGACTCAAGTTCAAGGTCACTTAAGATAAGATGTTTTGGGTAGATATGTGGACTAAAGGAATATCTAAAAAAAAAACATACGGGAACTTTTCCAGTCGGTAAAACACAGATTATGTATTTTTATAACAGAGTTTGTCATTGCTTGTCGCAAGGTCATTTAGAAAGTTCAAGGTCTTGCACATAACATTCCTGTACAGTCTTTTTCCTGTATAAACTCCTTAACAAGCCTCTAGGTTGCTTATTTATTTATGACTTTAGAATTGTTTGACCTAGACTCAAGGTTACGTCTTCCATTCCGTAGCTCCAACGGAAGACCTATTCGTTGCTTTGCAACGAGCTCGGCTCTAGTTGTATGATATATTTTAGATTATTCATGGAAATGTAGACCTGAATTTTGTCAAGTCTTTAAAATACCAACCAGTAATATTAAACAAGAGGCCCATGGGCCACATCACTCATCTGAGCACTATGGCTAGGAAAAAAATACAAATTGGTTTATTATTGAAAAGTTTAAATCCTAAAGTAGTCCCATGACCAGTCATGGCTTTGCTATTCTTGAGAAGATGAGAATTTTCCTATATATTTCTATGTAAAACTTTGGTCGACCATTGTGACCCTTCCCTACCCCCGGGGGTCATGATTTGAAGAATTTTGAATCTACACTACCTGAGGATGCTTCCATATAAATATGATGAATTATGGCTTTGTCATTCTTGGGAAGGAGATTTTTAAAGAATTTTCTTATATA
>NW_026918565.1:0-14110 GCF_032062105.1 Saccostrea cuccullata | reverse complement strand
AAAAATAGTTCCTGTCAAAAACCTTTATTTATTCTCAAAGTACATAAAATTTACTAGGCACAGGTACCAAAGTTGTAAAAATGGCATGAAAGAAAATAGAAAAACGTCTCAAAAGAAAAGAAAATCAATTTTATATATATGGACCTACATTTGACTAAGTTCATTTTGATTGGTCAATTACCGGTGTGATACCTTCAACCTCCATTGCGAATGTGATCGATGTGTTAAGATGAGTCGACAATAAATCTCGCGCACGCGTGTATCGGTATTTCTTTCGACATCTCTCCCCAGAGAGAAAAGCTGCCGTTCCAGATTTTATTCTAAATTCCACTAATTTTGCTAATTAGGAGAGACAAGTAATCTATGTTTGTGACAGATGTAGTCTGATGCTTACAGCTGATAGAAAGACGGCGAGGTTAAAAAGTCATAATTCATGTCCACTTTCGTTGCTCCCTCTGTCAAGAGTTCTAGGTTGATAAATAGGACACAAGAAATCAAAGCACTCGGGTTCAATAAGAGAGCCATGACCCTTTTACAAGAAAAAAATATTTACAGTCTTTAATGAACTGAATTTAACACGAGGAAAATAATCTGAAAAAAAGGAAAAATGAATTTATTTAGAAAAGTTGTGGACAAAATTTAAAATTTATATACATTTGTAGACGTTGCATCATGGATCAAATTTAAACAGCTGCACAGTTCCGAATTATCTCTTCACTTGTGAAAGACGTTAACTGTATCTCTTTGTAAATGAAAACCGAAAAAAAAATCGAAAAATGAGAAAGAAATCGTAGCTGAAGAAATGCATTATTTTTCTTAAATTGACTTTTTTACCGTTTAATTTTGTTGTTACGCCAGCGGTTGAACGTTTACACTATATTTTTACGTGTAGATTTAATTTGGCGATGCATGGTTTGGCCAATATACTAGTACCCTGTTGAACACTGTAACAAGAGCCGGTTAGCACTCTATGCATACATTTATGTGCAATGAGCTCAATTAAAACTGAAGTTACAGCGAAACTTATACTTGTTAACCTGCAAAAAATTAAGTATTTCATTTTCTTGATTAATATTCGGTCAGATGTGAAAGCTTTCCATTCGAAGTTCTAAAGGTTTTTAAGGAACAAGTTTTCTAAAAACTATCCCTTCACCTTTAATTTTTGTTCATAATTTTTGACAATCAATTGCATAATTCGGACAAAACTCACCACGAAAAATCTCCTAACCGAAAATCACTACATGTATGTATTTAGGAAAAAAATAAAGAAGACTGCGAAAAGGAATGTGTGAGTTTAACATTTGGACTGGAAATGTCTTATTAATTTTATTACTTTCAAGCATATAAATTGAGGGAAGTGTTGCTGATGCATTATTTTACATATGTTTTATCAATTTGTCCGTCCTTCCTCTAAAACCAAAGGGGGGTTAAATGAAATACATAGAGATATCGAACATTATTTGAGTACAAAAAGGGTTTCTTATTAAAAGATACATTTTATGTGAGGATGGTTTTAATTGTAAAAAGATCATTCAAACCAATCAATAGCTGTTTCGTAATGGCGGTACTCCTGAGACTATTTTAATCGTGTATATGACTCAGGTGGTTTGACACCCAAAGTAAAGCTTGCCTGGAGGTCGACCTATATTTTATTTTTGTCGTCATTATAAGTTTTTAGTCCGCATGTATCTTCAATCACAATATGGTACAGATGTTCCAGTTCAGCTTGACTGTGGTCTTCTTTATTTTGTAATTTCTTAAGTGATCTCTAATCATCAGTCTAATAAATACTAGAAGTAAGGTTTGAGGAATTTATATTTCCTAAGTAGAGTTTTTACCGACACCCGACCCCCCCCCCCCCCCCCCCCTCAAATAAAAGCAAAAAAAAAATGATATTGCTTGCTTCCTTTGCATCTTGAGTGATCTAAGTCACTTTTATATGGCATCGATTTTTTTCTAATCTGTGCTAGATATATATCGTGATATTTAATTCATGTAAGATCATTAAATGGAGTTTGAAAGTGTTAAATTTAATGACATTTTTAAGAGAGCCCCTTTCTTTGAGTAATGAATTAAATCCCTTCTTGTCACAAAAGTTCGATTTTCTCACACCACTCCTGGGAACCTTTCAACGATCAGTTCATGAATGGTCTACTTTCCCATGTAGAAGATTTTCGATGACCCTAAATCTAAAAATAATTATAATATATTTTAATGCCGGTAGTACTACATTGAAAGAAAGGTCATATTTCGCTTAAATGTAATGTGTCTTATTTAAAAAATGAACGTTTATTGTAAAAGCTCTACAACATAGAATTATAATGTACTAGTACATGTATATTTATAATGACTGTCTTTGAAGAAAATAAGTGCACAAATCGTATACATTTTGAGTACATATCTAAGTCATTTGACATCTATCAAAAGACGCAGTTCTTATGTGTACATCAAGCATTTGATCGATTCTATTTTTGAAATGTTGAAGGCAGTGCCATTCATGGGGAATTAAAAAAATAATTTCGGATAACTTTCTTTTGCATGAAGTTAGACCAAATAACTAAGTGAGAAGGAAACTTTGTTGTTAGCTGTATGACCTCTATTTTTCAATGCAAACTTTTTTAACAATTGATTAATTATTAATCGCTTACTTCTTTTTTAAAGGTTGAACCGGAAGAACTATGTCACGTGTGCAGTGTATATACCGGAAGAGAAACCTATCCCTGTCGGATCTGTTACAAAGTGTACCACGAAAGCTGTCTCCGAAAACTAGGTCAATGTAATGACCCAGCCTCGTCTGTCCTCCTCAAGAAAGCTCTCAAACCCACGGGATGGAGTTGTCAGAATTGCGTGAGTTTTTGTTTCACAGATTTATTTGTAGTTGAAATATTCCATAACCGGCTTATACATCACGCGACACATCGAACACTCACGCAATGATACAGTGTACATATCTTATATAGAAAAATATATTTTCATATAAAATCTTGGAAAGAAAGAAATTGTTGCTTAAGACTTTATGCATTTTGTATGAAAATGACGAACGGTATTTAAGCTCAACGTGCGTTGAAAATCGTGATCAGAGCAAACACGTACTTCCAAAAAAATCAGAGGAGGGATCAGGTGTCATGAAGTGACTATCCCCTGCCGACCGTCCACACCCGCCGTGTGCTCTTTGTCATGTTGGGGAAAACGTAAAAAAAAATTTCAAAAAATCATCGTAGACAATTCAGTGTGTAAATAATTGTCAAACATGCATCTACATGCAGTATGAAAAACTTCATTCGGATAGATTGTTTTTGCTGTAGTGGTCATTGTTTCAACCATTAATCTGGCAAAATAATGATTTCAAATCATGTTGTTGATATCCTTGTTGCATTAACTTGTTTGTCATTAGCTTGCCTCTTTATTTACATAGCTTTTTAAATAAAAATAAAAATCGTTCATAAGTAGCTATAGAACGTGTCTTTGCGTATTGAATCAACCTAGAGATAAAACCCCATAATTATGTTGCCATTTTTAAATTTTGTATTTACCCCCATTCAGTAATTCACTATATCTTACAGTGAATCTTTTTTTCGTAACCTATTCTTTTTTTTTTTTTATCTAAAACTGATGTAAATATAATTTAATCAATAATTTCTTTTATTCCTCTTATATACATGTACGCTTTGTGTTTTTGGAATCAGAATTCACTTTTCGTTTTTCTTGATTTTTTTTTAAATCTACTTATTCTAAGCTAACTTTTGAAATTTACAAATGCAAACAACCAAACCACACATTTACGATTTGTTTCCAACGAATTGAAAAAAAGTCTTCCTTGTTATTTAGGACGACCTGAGTAGCTTACTGACGGAAGAAGAACTCCACAATCTGTTTTCCTCCCTGGACCGGTATGAAGTGGCGCAAGGTACGTGTGTTGAATTTAAGGAACTGAAGGCACGAAATGTGTTGGGAAGATTTGTTCCTAATTATCCTTGTGGGTGGTATTTGAAAATTTTGAAAATAACAATTTTTATATTATTTTTAATTTTTCCGGACTACAATCTTGCATTAAAAAGCAAAACAATAAACTTTTTGTAAATTGCAATTTCAAAATAATAAAATGAAAAATCCTTTTTCTATTATTAAAGGGAAATATTGAAAGGGCCACATGCATCAAATGAATTTTATATAAAGAGTGCGGATTCCTAAAGCAGACACAATGTGTGAAAACGTTGATTAATTTATGATGCAGTGTATTTGGACATGTTTTATTTATTTATTTGAAAAAAAATAAAAGTTACAACCAGCAATATTAATTGTATCAAACTCTATCATAGATTCCAGTATAGGGTTGGAGGATTTTATGGAATATCGAAAGCGTTGCTATGGCGACCAAGATGGCGGCGAGGTGCCAAAGGATGCCCTACAAGAAGATTTAGCGCGCTTCCATCGGATTGACAAGGACAACACCGGGTCGATCACGTGGTGGGAATTTATCAACTTCGAGTCAATCCGTATTCTGAAGAAGCGAAATAAGGTAAAAGGGCTGCACTGTATTAATTATTTACATTGCATGCATTGGTTCTTAATTTTATATCAATTTTATGCTTTGAACAGACACTTAAAGTAAAGAGGATTTCTTTGTTTGGACCTTTTGACCGATTGTAAAATAAATGTTTTATTCTTTCAGAACTCCATCGTACATCTGCTGTCACCAAGGGAAATAGAAATCGCCCGGCGACTGTTCCGCGTCTATGACGACGGTTGCGAAGGAAATATCACCGAATTCAATGCCAAGAAAACCATCGCTGCTTTCTACACTCTATTTATAGAATGTGACGACACTCTTAATGGGTTCGTGATTATCCAAGTTCAAGTATATTCTAGCACAGAATGTAAACTATATACTGTATTATAGCCTCAGCGTTCAAAGTCCCAATCAATTTGAGACCATTTCATAAAATCTTAGAGGAAAGTGTAAAAATACTCTTTGCACAGTGGCAGTGAGAAGGTAACTATATATATAAATTAATATTTAAATTTTGTGACTTGTTATAGTATCTCTTTCCATTTTTTAGATTTGCTTTGTTATCAAAAAAGGATGAAGAGTTGTCTTCTGTTCTGAATGAAAGTTTGTCCTTTACGATGGACTGTGAACCCAACGGACCCAGGCAAGTTTTACATCAGTGGTTTAAAATTCCATGATATCTGTTTACACTATGTATAATAGAAGAATTTGATCATACATATAGTTACGCATATAATAATTTACAGAATTTTAAAAATTATTCTCTATTGCAAAAGAGAAATGCGTTCTGCAGTCATGACTTAAAATTCCAATGTTTTTTATCTTTTCATTTCCAGAAGTGTTACTTGGCAGGATTACCTGTTAGAACTAAGTCTGTACAGTCTAGCGGCACGGCCAAACTTAAGTCCCGTACCGGTGGAGAGTTCCGAATGGACCAAAGGCGTGGTGGTTTCCACAGAGATGGACTGTGACCTTAAGCGAACAACATTATGACCTTGAATCTTACAACCAGAGAGAGAGAGAGAGAGAGAGAGAGAGAGAGAGAGGAGGGAGAAGAAGAGGGAAAGAGAGAATAGGTGCTTTTTATACATAAAAAGAAAAAAAAACTACTATGGACAGTTTGATTTAAGTTAACAGGTGTACCAGTCATCTGTATTTCGCTGTTTCTGCATTTAGATCTAAATATATATTTCTGCAAAATTATATTGCATGCGTACATGAACTTGTAAATACATGTACAATGTTCATGATTGTATACATGCATTAACTTTAAGTTGACATATACAAATAATTTTTTTAAATATTGAAAAAAAAACTCCCGTGGAGAAACCAAGTGAAACTTTTTAGGTTGAACCCCATGCAATAATATCCAATATTATATACACATGTAACAGTCAAAGCAAAGTATTTGGGCATTTAAGCTGTTGAAAAATGTTCAAAATGAAAATATGTGATGTTTCACATTCACATATGAAACTTGAATAAGATAATTTTTGTAAGTTAATTTTTACCTGATTTTCTAACACCTGCCAAAATTCCAAAACGATGTTCATATGATTTCTTTAAACATGGAAATGGACTTTTGTAGGAAAATAATCTAAAGCTTCTCTACGGGTACCGTTAGATAAGAAGAAATGGAAGCAATCGATTGGATATTCAAAACGGTATAAAAATTTATAAAGAACATTTCATAAATCAGCAGATTACTTGTTAGAAATCCATTTAGGTGCACACGTTTATTAATGATTGTTTAATGATCATACAAAAAGTTTGAAATTTTTTGGAAAACTTATTTTTTTCCAATTTAGAATACCCACTAGTGATTTTCTTTATCTTTGAAGATTACAATACATTTCATAAACCGGTTTACTTCAAAAAGACAAAGGTGGGAGAGATGCAGTTTTCATTTGTGTCTAAGATTCTATTGTATAAAAGATTTATTTAGATTTAAGACTTTTCCTTGCTTCTTTCCGTGAGCTCACTAACGTCCATCCACAACAAATCGATTGTTTCAAAGTTTGGTTTGAATTTAAAGGTGTTTACCATTTAACGGACATTTACAAAGAAGGACAACTCTTGTATAGAGTACAACATGTACAGCAAATGGCATCAAAAGGACAATCGCTGCTAATCAGAATTTTTAAAATCATTTTTTCTTCTATTTTTAAAGTTTTATGAATTGCATTTACCTTATAGAACATTGCCTTGTATATGTTACTATTATTATATCGTTCTTCTTGTTTTAGTAATATAAGATTTAGATTTTACAATCTCCTGCTGTAGAATTTTTGAAAGATAATAATTTATAGTACACTTGGCATCTATTTGTATATTTTAACAATATTTTACCATGCATTAATTTTGATTTGGTTTTTAGGGGGCAAGAGTTTAAGAAAAAGGTAGTTTTTTTTTTAAGTGAAAGTGTCTAACATATTGCTCTTTAATTTTTTTTTTACTTAGAACTTTTACTAACTATGAAATCAATATTAAATAAATAAATATAATAACATTTTTTATTCTTTTGTAATTTTTTCCATTCAGAGTGTGTACAGCTGTACCAGTTTATATAAACGCACATCTTGCTTCAATATGCGTGATGACAGGTATTTGGAATGAACACTATCCTGATATTTTTCGCTTTCTATTTATAGTGTCCTTCTGAACTCCAGCTTTCCACCTTTTTACATGGCGTAATTTTCTTTCTTTCTTTTTTTTTTGGGGGGGGGGGGGCTATAGTTATTTTTGCTTTATGTCTCTGGTACATAAGTATGAAATGTTTTAAAGGCCTAGAGAATGCAGTAGGGAGGGGATGGGATGGGATTGAGCCCCCTTTTTACCTGAGTTTTGTATTATTTCCTATACTTAATTCTCCCTAAATGCCGGAGCCCCCCTCCCCTTACCTTCACACTTTACATGTAGTTGCAGTGAGGATGAGCACTGACAAATTCGAAGATCGGACAGTTAACTTGGTAGTAGTTTTTTATTTGCTTTTCATGGTATCTTGGAGTTTGAGCCCTATCTCACTAATTGGTCAGTTTTCAATTACTTGTCAGATTTTTTGCTTGTACCCCCGACCCCCCCCCCCCCCCCCCCCCTTTAAAACCGTTGTTATGGGCCTGTATTACACAATTTATATTTTAACTGAAACATGCACGTACAGACACACAAATGACGCAGAAATCCAGACAGTGGTCCAAGAAACCCGAGTCGTTCACTCAAACTCATAAATATTTTAAATTCATATACTTTACATTGTCTAAATCTGCCTATAGTTTACATGTGTATGTCGCTGATTGAAATGTTAATAAAAATGTTAAGGAGGGGGTCAACAAATTAACCATCAGGTAAAGCTTCATTTTTCAGAATGGACATCTTAAGCTGACAACTATCATTTGGCAAAGAAAAAATTCATACATTTTAGTTTTTAAATTTGGTCATTTTTTGTATATCTTCATAAGATCGAGGTCTTCTTCTAGAGGAGATGAATGTAGTATAAAAATGGCTACAACATTTTTAGAGGTTGAGCTTTAAGTTTAAATAAAGTCTAAAAATGGCCACAACCCTCCAGCCCCCTTATGAGTACAATTCTCATTTATTAAGTTACTCCGATCCTGAGCCAGGAAGGATAACTCTATGATTTATAATTTAATTCAAAAAGTCTCAGTATGAAGTTTGAAAATTAAAATCTTTTCGTGCGACAATTTCTTTTTATTTTATGCATCTCAATGTGCTTTAAGGTCATTTGCAGTTCTAAGAAAGGTCTTTTTAAAAGTTGAATTTTTTTACTCTATTAAAGTATTTTAAAATAACATATTTAAAGAAATCGAGGTTATTTTTTGCTAACTATAGATACCAATGTTTATTAACATGATATGAAATAAGAAGTGATTGATGGCATTATTCAATGAAAAGAAAATCTCTATATATACATGTATGCATTGTAAAATGATCGAAGTAAAAAGAACTTAAATACCTTATACACTGTAAGTGTAAAATTTGCGCAATTTCCCCAAAAAGCCTGGATACCTATAACTGGTATCTCTAAAATATGTTTTTTAATCAAAATTGAATTGGAAAATGCATAGCAGGTGTTTTTATTCGCATTTCCTGAAAATTACTTTGAGATTTAATAATTTTCCTATAAAATTCTATATATTAATATTTAAATACATGAAATATGAGAAGAATCCTACCTTAAGAGATAGATATCCTTAAACGTAACAGAGGAACGATCAGACAGACGGACATCCCGATCACTATGAACCCTCCCACTTTCAAGCGTGGGGAGGGGGTATAACAAAAACAAAGCTTAATGTTGAAATCTCAGCTTGGGAAATCTGCAGAGATTTAACAAAATTAAAGGACTTACCCAGAAACTCTGCAGACCTAACTCTTGGACCAATGATCATCTTCCCATTCTTTGGGCTACACCGATATGTACTGGGCTATAAACTTAGGAATGGCAGTACAAGTAGTGCGCTAATATTTACATTATGTATGCAACCAGGCACAATTTAACAGCTACGGGTCTATTTAAACAATTTGATTGAGGAACAGAGATCAAATTGATCCACTGTGCGTGATGGACCTTTTGTATTTTAAATAAAATTTCAGAGAGACAATAAAGATTGAATGAATGAACACTCGTGCCGATTTAAATGTAACGTAAGATAAAGAGATAACTGTATACACTTTAAGCTCTAAAAGGTATGTACATGAATAAGAAGTGTTGTATTGAATCACATTGGAAATTCTATGTCAGAGTGCATGTACAACTAAAATAGTAGATTTCCTTCAATTATATACACTGTACTCGTCAGTATTATAAACAAACTTTAATTCAAGCGTTTATCTAATAATTTTGATACTGCTACTTGAAAAGCAATTTTCACTGACAACAATGCTTGTGGACAAGGAAATCATTTCCAAATATTCACCCAAAGTCCAAAGATTTCTTTTTTTATTTCATTGCTAGTATTGTATAATCAATGCCGCAAGAATAACTTTTTTTAAGCAAGAAGTTTATATTTTACAAACTTTCTATTTGATTTTCTAATTAGGATGCATTTTAAACACTCGACTGGAAAATATGTGCTAAACGAATAAATAATCAATTTGACAGATAAAACATCTCTTTGGGGTGTATATTCGGGCAGTCGAGTGATGTGTCCCAGCTGTTAAAAAATACTCAAGGGGACATTCTCCACACGTGTGCATACATGTTCTTTTTTTTTTAATTAAAAGGAAACCTGACAGAATAATGAAAAATACTTTTAATGCCAAATATAATTGAATATACTTTTACGAAGTTAAACTTTTAAAATCTTATTTGATTTTAAAAAATAAAAATAATGGCACATTTTTTATCAAAAGGAACGAAACAGGAAACAATGCATGGACGACTTAATCAATCATTTTTGACAAGGAAAGATAACTCTCAAAAGAAAACAAAAATATGGACACAAGACGACGAAATGTGTTATCAATGTATTTTTCTGGATTTCTGGTGAGATTGTTGGTTGTCACTTAATTTTAATTGCAGGAAATTCTTTGATAAAGGTTCAGTAGAGTTAAATAACACTTCTGTTCTGGTTTTAGCCATTTTTCCATGTTGACAAGTTAGTTACGAAACGAAACTATTTTAAATTTGCATATTTCGAAGTACAAAACCTTTTTTATTATGATGATGATAAAAGTTTTATCAGCCGTATGAAATTGGCAGTCTTATTTAATTCATTTGAAATATTGTTTGGATGAAATAGATTTTTAAGTTAGTAGACTGAGTAATGTCTATTTTTGTTAACTTCAGCTGTTTAAAATATTGAACCGAAGTTTCTTTAACTTGTCCCTTGCACAGGGAGTCGAGACAGTCTTAGCAAAATCGGGTATATCTCCCCTATTATACTATACACGCTATTTTGCTTAGACTGCCTCATGTCCCTGTGGTCCCTTGTAACAGAATTTGTGATAAACATGTTTTTTTGTCACCCTTTCCCACATAAAGTGTTATTAAGAGAATAAAGTCAAACTGTTAACTGAAAACTAGTAAAAAGAAACCAAAATACCACTTTAAATGAGGATATATTAAAACACATTCATACTACACTTCAGTATTTCTTTAAGTTTTACCCTGTACAAGAATCAAAACAGCGATTCACTGATTCTTGTTTTTTTTTTTTACACCTGTGTGATTTTAGGACCTGTTTGGTGTCAGTATGATCCTCCCCCTTATATCCACCCACGCCAGGGATCTAGGAGCCACGCCCACAGTGACAGGGATCATAGGTAAAATATTGCTACACTGTTGAACGTTACAGAAGTAGCTGTGATACTGTGATTTTATTAATTGAATTACAGGTGAATTTCTGTAACATAGCAATGTTAACAGAGGTTAATCATTTGTACATGCGTGACATTCATTGAATCTGAATATTTAAGAAGGATGAATAGATAAGGATAATTTTTAGATATAAATTATCTTTGCATAATGCCAAAATTGAAATTTCATAAAACTGTTGTAAATTGTAAGTGAAATGCATGAAAAGTAGGATATATGAAAATATTACATTGAAACTATTTTTTTATGTTTAGGGTCTACATATGGAGCTCTGCAGCTGCTGTCAAGTCCAATTGTGGTAAGTAAAGAAAAAAAATTCATTAAACATTTTGTCTTAATTATCACGTAAAATATACTGGTACATCTAAAAACTTTTAAGTTGAAGTTGATCAATTTTGGCAAAAAATAGATACTATGATATAGGAGTATTAATTAGTAAAAGCCTGAATGAATATCTTTGTTAATTTACTGAGAAATATATTAAGATATATATTATTAAATGTTTATAACTATATTTATGAATAAATTAAAGATTGCGTTTTACATGTATCACATTTTTAAAGCCAAAAATCCCAAATGGAGGGAGATCTTCTTTTTCCTCTTTTTGCACGTTTTATTTTTTTTACAGGGACAGTGGAGTGACAATGTGGGGAGGAAGTTCTGTCTCCTCTTCTGTTTGCTGGCCTCAGCGGGGGGATATTTCCTCATGAGCTTCTCTACCACCCTCATTGTCCTAATGCTCTCCAGGATTCCCACAGGTATTTATTCCACATGGAGTTTCATCTAATCTGACATATTTTTTGTTAATTCATTTATTCTGAATTCCAGACATAATCATTGTGTGGTTATGCCATATAGAAGACAGTAATTCAAGAATTTGTAAATGCTTTGCCATAATGATTGTTCGTCATTTTTGAGTGAATTCCAATTTCAATTCCTGAATGAAAAAAAAAAATTAAAATTTTGCTTTATTACTGATGGAGAATTATAATTCAAAATGTGGCAATTTCTTCAGAAAGAGGATTGTACATCAGGAAAACCTAGTTAAAAACTTAATTTTTTTCAATACCTTATGGGAAAAGACGTGTATGACTTACATAATAAAACGTGAAAGTATTGATTTTTAGAAGGATTACAGTGGCATTGGAGAAAAAGCAAAAACAGATGCTGCTAAGTTTCCAATTTACGAAATTAGAAGTGATCACAAAACAAATTATGTTTCACTGTCTTCTACTAGAGAAAATACTATTTGTAATTATTTACAAACATCTTTTTGGTTGTTTGTCATTATAGTTAATAAAATGAATGTTCAGGCTTCAATTTAAAACTGAAATTTAATTAAAAAAAAAAAAACTGAATTTTTTTTGTTTTGAAGAGACAATGCAGGTTTCTTTACTCTTAACTGCTATGAATTTTCAAGAAAATAAAAAGATTCATTTTTTTCACAGTTTTTAGTTGAAAAGTATGCACCTCCATAAATATTTCACTCTAAAGCTGATAAAGATGTTTTTCATGTTATGTAGTAAAACTTAAATTGCCATCCAGAATAAGGAATTTGCTTTATAAGAACCCAGTTAATGCTCTCCATTTAATGAGGAAATTAATGCTATTTATGAAAGTCTGTCATGAAATGCAGTTATTTTTATATCTAATATAAGAATCAGCGGTAAGGAAATTTAAGTATTCATTCATTGATGTAGATGTTCATTCATGGATAAGGGTGACCCACAGAACTAAATTCATTGGTTTACCACGAACAATGATGATTTTACAGTACTTACTGAGTGGAATACACTGCACTTATAAAGTTAAAGATTCATTCATGAAAGTGTGAATGGATCTTAATGAAAGTTAATTTAGAATAAAATGATCCTTGTTTGTCGTTATAGGTATCTTCAAACACAGCCAGAGTGTATCTAGGTCATACCTGACAGACGTGTCCCCCCGGAGTGACCAGTCTGGGGTGCTGGGGACCTTCAATGCCGCCTCCAGTATCGGCTTTATTCTGGGTCCAGTGGTGGGGGGCAGGTTGGCAGAGACCAGTGGGGGATTCTACAAAGTCACTTTCCTATGTACTGCTATATTTATTCTCAATGCAGGTCAGTATATAAATGTGATATACAAGTTATCTGTCACTTTAATCATATTGGATATTTTTCTGAATTCTGTTTCAGTATGTTTTGCACTTATATAAGCAAAAGACCTCGATCTGTGCCATATTAACCTTTAACTAAGTTTTTTGACGTGTTTAAACTGATTGGAGTGGGTTATTTGATGTAAAACTGATCCCAACAGATCAGAAATGAACATAACTTTCAGAAAAGAAAGCATCTTTTGTAAGCAATATCAATTGCTTCCAGAATGATTGCAATTCTTGCCAACACCAAATACATCTTCCCCATATTCGTAAAAAAATCAGGAAAACATGCCTGAAGAAAGATGCAGGGGACAAACAATATGCAGCTTTATGCTTTAAAACTTCCAGGAATGAAAATTACTTTGATATTAGTATGAATTCAATTTGAGTGCTTGCTGTAATCATTTTTTACTGCAAACTTTTTTTCTTATAGCTGTTTGCCTTTTCCACTGAAATATTTACAGGATTACATTCACCTGTTTTTTTTTTTTTGCCCTTACACACTTGCAAACAATTTTGCCCCATTTTAATTTTGCCCAGTAATAGTTTTGTTTAAGAAATTATGCTTCATTCTTCAATTTTGCCTCAATTTTAAATTTGACCAAATGAGGACAGGGCAAAAGGGGCAAAAAAGGGGGCGAAAATTTTCCTAAATACAGTATTAAAAAAAAATATAAACTGTAGATTCCTAAATATACGAGTGGAATAATTTATCGCGTAATTTCGTGAGAAGCACAACCCATATCGAAAAAAAATATAAAAATAATACAAGAGAATAATACAAAAATAATACAAAAAAAGTATATTTTTAATGACCAAATTTGGAACCCTCAAAATCTTGGTTCCAAATTAGGTCTAAAATAATAGACCAGTCACAAAAAAGTATATTTTTAATATATTTTATTTTTTAGAAATAATACAAAAATGATAGGATTGATTGGTTACATTGTATTATTTTTGTACTTCTGTATTATTTCTGTATTTTTCTTTCCAAGTATGAAAATAATACAGTGGTCAAAAAAGTATGAAAATAATATAAAGTGTATTATTTTTGTATATTTACCAGAGAAGAAATAAAAAAACAGAAAAATATCAAAATAAT
This sequence comes from Saccostrea cuccullata, assembly GCF_032062105.1. NCBI lineage: Eukaryota > Metazoa > Mollusca > Bivalvia > Ostreida > Ostreidae > Saccostrea > Saccostrea cuccullata. The sequence goes on along the minus strand of NW_026918565.1, from coordinate 24 downwards.
ACAGTGTTCAAAAAAGTATGAAAA
>NW_026918564.1:0-14415 GCF_032062105.1 Saccostrea cuccullata | reverse complement strand
CTGAGGGGAATAGCTGATTTGATGCTTTCACTAAAAGCAGTATCCATAGCATGTCTCGTATCTTTTCTTTTAACGATGCAATACATATGTACAGAATTCATTAAGCTAAAATCTAAGCCTGTACTGGTGAAAACGCTTATTTTCCCCTGACTATCTGTCTGTCTCTAGAAGTCTAACCCATGGCAACTGCCTTTCCGCCGTTTTTCTACAGGTTGTTATTTTGAACTGATTTTTGGTATGTGACTTTTAACGGGCATTTTTATTTATTAAGAGAACCACGATAACATTTGCCGGTAGGGTAGGGTGCAATGCTCTCTATTAAGGCTTTTTTAAAAAAATGAATAACGCTTCTCCCTAAGCATCCTCTTATAAATTGTCACTTTTGCTGAAAATGAAGGAAAAGGCACAACTTGAAGCAAGATTGATATCATCAGCAGTCAATAATAGTTATTCAGCATGATTATCCGTGCGTTGTGAGTACTCGCAATACAATACATTACATATAATGTTATAATTTGGCATTTATGCAATTGTCTATTTGAAATTTGCTCGAATATTAATAATATATGTACTAAAGAGTAGTGAAAATTTCAGAATGCAGTGATGATTACTTTTCAAACTAGAAAACTTGCCTATGATTTTACATGACAACCCTCGTATATTATACTGCGCGGTGAGAAGATTTCATGTGCGTTTTGAGATTTGAATAATAATAGATTTCATAAAGAAAATGTAATTAATGTAAATTTAATAAATATGTGTTCTCGTAAAAATACATTTTGTCGACGCTTGGTCCTCGAACACAATCAATGAATGTACATTTTGTTCTTCATGTTGAATGCGTAATTGTAAAAGCAAAACTTAGCTCATCCTGTGTACTTAAATATCTGTACATCAAATACAGTTTAAAGTGAGTCATTCTATTCATTTTAAAGAAGGAAGATAATTCGACACCCGGCTGAATAAACCTAACAATGATTTAAATTCTTTTTATAGGATACTGCCTTTTCTTGGAAAAATGTGTGCATTGCGTTCTCATAAAGCCAGTTGAATATCTATTGTTATAACACAGTTTTGCATTGTGAATAAAAGATATTGTCGACATTGAAGTTTTTTTTGACCGGCACGAAGTTCTGAGCTGGTGTCTATAAACTTGTGGAGAAAAGATTTTTGCTCAACATGTGGAAGTGTTCTAGAACATTTTTTTTGCCGTGACAGAAATGAAGCAACTGACATATGAGAATTGTCTTCTGGTACTGTTGGTAATAATACATTTTTATGAGGTAAGTGTCTGTAAAAGTATTTTAAGACTTGGAAAATAACCTTTTGCACTGTAATTTGAGAGATGTATATCAATTTGTTACCCTAATTACGTACCTATTGAATGCATGCTACACTTATACAATTAAAATAAATTGTAAACAAGTAATTATCAAGATTTTAAATTCTTATTTACAATAATCATAGACCGCTTCCTTATATATAGAGAATATTGGATATCATAGGAACAACTTTCATTTCGTTGCTAGAGTGCAGTACATGTATCTCCCTTCCGTTTTGTTTCTTTCTTTTTAAGGGTTGCAGTGAAGTTTTCTTCTGCATTTCGTCTGCATGTCCTTTTAGCATTTTCTTTTGAAATAAATTGTTTATACATATTGTAAATTGCCATGGGAACCCATATACGGTTACTACATCCTAAGCAATTAAAAAAACGATATTTGCCTGGCTGATATGCCTGACATCACAGCACATATTACTGCGTATCTACACCCATTCACTTCCGAGTCATTCTACGACATTGCAAATAAACTCTTGGCAACTCTATTTTTTTTATTCAATAAACCACAACACTTTAAGTATTTAAATGGAAACACATTACATACATGTAATTATATATTATTTATGTTACAGTATACTATATTCAACCGATTTAATATTTTTTAACTTCTAATCAACTAATAAGGAAATTCCATTCATGACATTTAGGAACGGGGTCATACCAAGAAATTAATTTTAAATATGATATTTAAAAACCAAATTCAATTTGTGAATCAAAATTGGAAACACATTATTATATTACTCATCTGAAAGATAACCAACTAAAATAAAAAAACTAATTCATTTAAGGACAAAATATTCCCCTTGCAATTTTTTTCTCTCAAAAATAAGTCAGATTTCTTAGAATTTAAACACAAGCGATAAAAATCTTGAATACCAGCTGCAGGTTGTTAACCCACACGCGATATCCAATACTGTATCAGAATTGGGTATAAAACCTGTGTTTTTGTTGGTGTTATCAAGGAATACCCGTTTAATCGTCGAACAATGCAAGTATCGATAAGTAGAACTGTTAAACAAAGATTTTGATTGCGGTAAAGAATCTGGAATTATCCGACGGTGTAAAATTTAACAGATTTCTCATTGGGGCAGAAACTGAATTATTATGTGGTTATATTGTTTTAGGACACAATATTCATACTCTTAAAAATTCCGTTTAGTCCAGATGTGTCTTCTTCTTTGGTTACCCATAATTAAGTTCGGGCCAAGGTTAAACTTTTTTTTATCCCAAAATTTTGTCATTCTCCAAGGTCAAATGATAAAAATAATAGTACCACGTCAAAGGAAGGATCTTTTTGTAACGAATAGGTATTTAGAATTTGAAAACCCCAGCACTAACTAATAATGTGGTCAATGTTAATGTTCTATTTTTAAAAAAAAGTCACACTTCAAGGTAGAGTTTAATAAAAGTTAAATCTTGGTTCTAACTTTGTTGTTTGGTACTAGCGCATTCATATATTACATATGCATTCTTGTAACAAGTTCCTTCCTTAGATTGTTTGTATGTTGTTTAACATCCCTCTTGAGAATTTTTCACTCATATGGAGACGCCACCGTATGGCGGTGAAAGGCTTCAAATTTAGACCTATACTCGGCACTCAGGGTCATTGAGCAGTGAGGATTCTTTATCGTGCCAGCGCCTACCGTGACACGGGACCTAAGTTTTTAAGGTCATATCCAAAATACCCATGACTTTCACTTCTAGTGCCGAGCGCTTGGCGAAGGAACAGTCACTACCTTTGTTTACGTCTTAGGTATGACGCGGCGCCGCGAACGAGGATCGAACCCGGGCCTCCCGATCACGAAGCGAACGCTCTACCACTAGGCTACCGTGACCGGTAGTTCCTCGTAGTGACAATCGAATGATTCGAACAATTTCATGCCGAAAGTTTAATGTACAGTACAGGCAACGCGGATCCCGTATTTCCCGCGTCCCCGCCGCGGTATAATCACAACGCGGTATTTGGCCAGGAAGACAGGTAAACCGCGTTCCCTCCGCGGGAAATTCATCACTTACCTGTCCCCGCCGCGGTTAAATCATCGATCAATTATTGACAATTAGTATCGTAAACAAACGGGAGTTATCTCCCCGAATTGTAATTTGCCAATTTTCCTGTAACAAAAAAAAAAAAAAAAAAAAACAAACAAACAAAAAACAACAAAAAACGGTGTGTTTATTAATTAATTTTGCTATGAGTAGAATTTAAACTAAGAAAAAATAAGTTTATTTTTGTTTCTAAAATTACATATCAATATTTGAAATTGAATAGAAAATTTTATTTTTAAATTGTTACGTCTTTACAATGGTTAATTATTTTGTGTTATTAAGAATCTATCAAGAAACAAAATTAAATACTAGAAATTTTAATTTTTTTTTAAAATCTTCATATTATATGCAATCTGTAATAAATGTTGAACTCAGACTGTTTCGATAAACGATTTTCAGCATTCATTTGAAAAAAAGATGTACATCTTTTAAAAAATGTACAGCTTCATATTATTTATTAATTTGTTTATTAATTAATTTCGATTTATTATATATAAAATGTACAGGCTTTTTCTTAAAGTGTCAAATTACCGGAAAACATCCGATAACGAGCATTTGCAGTTACATGTAGTGGGCACGTGAACTTAAATTTTCTTTATCCAAGATATCAAGAAAAAAATTCTTTTCTTCTTTATTTCTCATCGTTTATGTTCTGTTCCCAAATTAAGAAAACTTTTCTTTAATTTATTTCCCTCATTTATATAAATATGCAGGCATTTTTCTCAAATTGTCAAATGACCGAAAAGCATTCGATGGCGATAGTTAACTTTGAGCACGTGAACTTTATATAAGAGATCAAGAAAAAATATCGTTTTTCACCTTCATATTAACATGTATTACTTTTTAAAACGTCTTTCTTTTTAATTTTAATATTTCTCGATTTTCCTTTTTAAAAGATAAGATAGGATGTGCAGGTGTAATGATAGACTTCACAGACGAAATTATAGTTTATATTAATAAATATTCAATGCAAAAATTCATATATTTTTGTTTTCTTTGACGAATTCTGTTTCTTTGTGTATTAAGTATTAGCCGCGATCATTTCCTGTGTATAGGGATTAGCAGTGCCTGAGCAGGAAACGACATGCCCTGGGGGTTTCACACCTGCCTTAGAGTATACCTTGGGTAACGCTCGCTGGATGTGCACATCGTTGTCTAGCCATTCAACAACACATTTGATTCATTGTTTCATTATTATTTCATCGATATCATTTTCAGATGCGATATTAGCCTTGGATTTTGTGTTAAATTATTGTTGCTTTTTTTTTTAAACGGAGTGTATAAAAAGAATAAAAGTTAAAAAAAACAACAAACTTTTATAACAAATTAATGAAGTATTTGATATTAATTAAATCAAATAATGATCCATTGCTATGTTATTTCGTGTCTGTTTATATCTGTACTACTCTGTTAGTAGAGAGAGAGAGAGAGAGAGAGAGAGAGAGAGAAGAAAAATATCACAATATTAAGGCACGTGCATGATCGTTTTTCCTCCTTTTTGATCAGTATATCAATTTCTTAAGTCTAGCGAATAAAACTACCGCTGATTCATCAGTTTATTGACCATTTGTGGATTTTGTCTAAGTTTTATTGTTATTTATCGAGAGACTTGTTTATGATCCACTTTCTTCTTTAGTTTAGCATATGTACATGACATGTAATTTGAATTACTTCCCTTTTTGTCGCCAGATTACAACGACAGATTTTGGTAGTAAAAAAAGTATTTTTGTTATAAAATTTGATTAAGAAAAATACAGTATATTAAAATTGTCGAATTATTGAAAATATTTATTTGAAACAAAAAATTTAAAAAGGATTCTGTCTGCAACAAAAACATTGAATTCTTTATTTCATGCATTTCAATCCATGAGCTACTCATGAAAAAAAACGGCTTCGTTTTACAATGTCGTAGGAAAACGCATACAGGTAATACACTCAGGTAACATCCTGTGTATATAGGTAGTATGTACACTAGACAGCGTCGTTCCCTCGGGGCTTCTCATCCGCTTCAAGGAAGCACCACTCCACACCAAACTTACCTGAGGAAAACCGAACGGTAACACAGACATGTGAAAACTTGAAGCTTGGCAACTTGCTGATTAAAATAAGTTAATTTCTGTGTTGTGTGTTAAAATATTTTAAGGGCCCATATTTGTGTTTGTGTTTTATTTGGACCGGAGAAATCTGAAATTTGTTTATGTTCATTGACATGATTTTAGTATTTTTCGAAAAGAGCAGAAAATAGAAATACATTAAAATACTAGCTATTGATATTAGTGATATTCTGAATAGAATGACCTGTGATTATTTTATTAGCAATAACCCCCCCCCCCCCCCAAAAAAAAAAAAAAAAAAAAAAAAACAAAAACAAAAAAAAATAAAAATAAAAATCGTCGATATTTAGTTCATAGTCTTACAGTGTAGCGCATAATAATGGAACAACGGTATTCTTACAATTACGCGTGTTTTGTTAAAATTTAATTGTAATTATGTATCACTATCTACATGTATCATCGTTTTTCATGCTATTATTTGTAACAGATATGTATACAGAAGTAACGGTAGTTTTCTAAATGAAACCAAATGACTGATATAATCTCACAGATAAATAAACACAGCTCTACATGTAACTGCAACAGTTACTGCACGAGCTAATTGTGAACACTGGATTACACCAGTGCATATAAAGAGAAGAGATATCATGGCATTCTTTAAATTTTAATTATACCTTTCTAGCAATTTGAAGATCATTTGGGGTGGCATTATTGATTTTGAAAATAAACTTTAAGTTAATATATTCGATAAATTATTCGACTTTATTTCATCCTTTACTGTACATGTATTACTGTTAACAGACGCGTTTGAGAATTAATTTTGAGTGACTATTGGTACAAAAAAAAGATGTTTTTAATTAAACAATTTGATAAAACTAAAAAAATGAATTTTTAAAGAATCCATGTAATGGTATAAATCTATAATATCAATGTGCTCGTACCCCCCCCCCCCCCTCATTTCGACACGATTAAAAATCGACAATACTTTACAGGTAAGAACATCTTAGCTGAAAAATAACGGTAGCTGGCCCCGCCGCGGTGTAAACACGGTCTCAGGTAGCACCGCGATCAAAACCCGCGACGGTGTAACGCGGAAAGGATTAATACACCGCGGAGGGGACGCGGTCTAATACGGGATCCGCGTTGCCTGTACTGTATTGCCACTCCAAATAGTAGATTGTCAAATAAGAAAATTTAGAACATCTTATTAGCTTTCAAATGTGACAATTTTCAATGAAAATTTAATGAGCAGAGTCCTCTTAGACAAAATATTGTTAAAAATGTAACATTTGAGGATTCCCTTTTCTCAAAAATTGATTAGGGTAGTTCAGTGATTGTTTAGCGAGGTATTCTACCAGAATTTTTTACTTTTCCGCCCTTATAAATTCTTAAATGATCGATCTTGCATTGTATTCAGTATCACATTTGCACCACCCAACAGAACTTTCCTGCCTCCATTGCGAAAGAGTTTCGCTAAGTTAAGTTATCGCGATATAAAGTATTGGTGACCCCCCCCCCCCTGTCCTATTAATTTCAAAAGAGATTTATCTAAAAGACTCCATATGTGCATCAAAATAAGTCTCTGTGATTCATATATATATATACATATATATATATATATATATATATATATATATATATATATATATATATATATATATACATATATATATGTATATCTAGGCCATTGAGCATTTAATCCTTTAATGTGGACTTAAACGAGGTCTGATTCTGAGGTAAACATGTCAAGGACAATTTGAACACAAAATTTTTAGTTGCCTTTAGTCATTTATACGTTTTGGCTTTCTTTTTAGATATCGTAATGGAAAATATCAAAATGTATATTACATGTATTATATACTCTTTTGAAGATTTTTGCACAATATCGGTTTCCAGTACATAAAGTAAGTTCATGCCCTGAAACGAAGACATCATGGAACAAAGCTGGGTTAAGGTTAAATTGTTCCACAGACCGTCACAGTAGACTCCAGTACCAGTGCATTCCAACACAGGACATTTCAGCCCTCGTTGAGTTTTGCTATGATCTTGACATGGGCTTTTATGAAAAAGGTAATGAATCATAGCTCAGGATTCTCAATCGTTAAAAATTTTACTGTGTTGCAGATCAAACGCGAAGCACAAAAATTTCGCGAACAAATTTGCAATTAAGACACTATTCGTTATGATAACAAAATAATACTTGCATATACTTGTTTAAATAAATCCCTTATTCGTTACACAAATGGTATGGTTGTAAATTTGTTGTGATTATTTGTTAGTTTTCTTGATCGAATTACCGAATTTCAAAAAAAAAAGAAACTTGAGAATAGTAAAATACTTTTAAGAGTTCTTTGAACATGTGGATAATTTTAAGCAATTTATTTAAATCAATGAAATGACTTCAGCACGATGTTATGTTTGACTTACAGGGCTCACATAACTCTAGAGCCCTGACTCTATAGAAAGAAATGATTAGTTTTTTAATAGTAATAATATTTGTTTTAATGCATCTACAAAATAACCGTTACCTGGAAGTGTGAAACAAATTATTTGTCTCTGTTCCTTCATGCCTAAAGTCCGGCAAGGATCTAGGAGATAATCAGGTATGCGAGGTGAAGCCCTAGTTATCAGGAATTCTACATTTTAGAACTGAAAGACGGTAGAATTGTTTGATTTAAATTTCAGCTAGAAAGAAGCTAAAGCTAAGTTAAGACCTAGAGTACTGTTAAACCATGAGGTTTTCTTAGCCCTCTAAGTATCTAATCAAATAGTGCTCATAAACCATGAGGTTTTTTTAGCACAGAAAAGACGAACTAACCATGAGGTTGTGTTCCCCAACCCAAGTGACGTAAACTGCTCGAACACGGGTTTAAATACCCTAGCAAGGTCAAAATAAAAACCAGTGGCTATCAAAGATTCTAAGCTTAGTTAAGCAATCAGAAAACAGCTACCAAAAGTACTACGGAAAGACTGCCAACATGGATGACACTTCCTGTAAAACATAAAAATGTAAAACATGTGGAATGTCAACTCATGTCCTAACTTATAAATGACAAATAATAAAGGGGGTTTATGTAAGTAACAACTGAAAACAAATGGTAAATAGAATTATCAGACTGAAATACCACTTGTAGTACTACTTGTAGATTATGAATTACGAAACGAAGGCTATAAAATGAAAATCTAAACCACTACATTTGAAATGCGACAAAAATATACTACTCTTCCTTTTCATTAAAATGAACATTATCTGGTCGCTGAACACTTGTCATTCACAACCCAATATGTGCTTAATAAAACTTATTATTTTTGGAGAATTTTACATTATGAAAGAAGTAGTTCATTTGCATTTAAAGTTAGGATACCGGCATGAATGATGTCACAGAAGTGTTGCAAAAATTATTCTTTGAATAACAAACTTTTCATAAAATGTAAATAGTACTAAGTGATCAATAGATTTGACATGAAAAGAGCAAAAAGAAATGTCTTTGAATGATTGCATTAATAAAATCTTTATGCAAATTCTTTTAACATAGCGTGTGTACATGTATACATATATTCTCTACGTAGGAAAATGCTTACACCTTTCAAGTTCTGGATTCTTACACCAAAGAAGCTGTGAGACGTTCACAGATGGTTGTCCTCCGCAGCCGTACTTTAGTAGCGACATGTTTCAATGTAAGAAAAACATATTGAACTTTCGTGGACATTAAATTTTGTTGTTTAGAAAGTAGCTCTAAAAGTGATCGTTTACAACAAAATAAATGAAATGTCATCCCCAACAAAATGTCCTGCTTTTAGAGTATAGTGTATATCAAATATTTAAAATATAATCCCATAACACTTACATGTATCTGAAGTTAATTAAAATGTAACTCATCTATCATATTTTCATTGATATTTATTCAAGACCCAAAGTGTTCGGAGATCGACGAGAAAAATAGATGTTACATAGCTGATATAGATTGCCAGTCAAGGAAATCAGTTAAAGGCCCTTTCACAATTGGCGCACGAGCAGAAGCGACAAAATATTCGTGCGACCGAATATTTTGTTTATGATCGTAAACTGTTGCCAAAATAATCGCATATGTAAAAAGTGTTCGTACGAAATTCGCACGATCTAAAGCGACTGTTGTGCAATAAATCTTGCGATATATCTTGCGTCTATATGCGACTGTTGTAGAATGAAAGCGAGTGTTGTAAGATAATGCGATAGGATTGCACGACTGATCAGGTAATCGGACGATTGAACGTGCGACAATACGACTGTTCGTGCGCTCATGCATTCCATAGTACGAATGTTCGTGCGAGTCTGAGGGCCGGGTATATATACCACCCGTTTCCGACGCTCTTCAGTTGACATAGCTAAGATGCTTATAGTTATACACGGTATAATATATACATGTTGCAAAGCATGGCAATTGAAGGTGATAAATCAAGCAATGGTAGTAAAACGTTGCAAGATTACATGAGACATGTTGAGCAACAGTCTCATGGTCGCAAAACACACGCAAAGACAGCTGCGATTAATCTTACGATCTTTAAAAATCGTGCATCAGTCTTATGAGTACATAAAACGTTGTAAAACGATCGTACTATTATTCGTGCGTTGAATTGCGATATTTTGGATCGCATTTGGTCGCGTCTGAATAGTGTGCATGTTGACTTTTTTGAGGAGACCTGATGCGACCACTAAAACACATGCAATGAATGCGAGACATCGTGCAACGTATGCGATAGCTCGTGCGAAGCTAAAATTTTCCCATCGCAAAGTGTTGTAAAGTGCTCGTGCGCCAATTGTGAAAGGGCCTTAAGCAATATAACAGGCAAGTCTCATAAATGCATTTCCTAAATTGAGGGTACTTAACACAAACAAAAAATGGATGCTTTGATCGGTATATTTTTTGACTGATTTTGAAATGAAATGACATAAATAATAAATCCCTGAAAAATAAAGAAACCGGAGGTTTACCTTTGTGCATAGGTATGGGACTTTGTTTTGCTTTCTATGTAACTCCATAAGAAATATTGCACAATTTTCTAACCTAATAGCAAAATCTGATACAACTTTACTTAGCAAACATATTTCAGGTGACCAATTTTAGTGTATTTATAAATCTATCGGAAATATTGCTGATTTATAAAAAAAAGTTTGGTTGTCTTTTTTATCCTTAATAAAAAAACAAGTTTACGTTTCCATATTTATATTATTTAAGATAAACTTCTAAAATTGATTACTGTTTCTTATCTTCGTGTTTCGTAATTATACTACAATCATTAAGCTTACATAATCACCTTGAAAAAAACGTTAAAGAAAGTAAATTTACATCAAATATATAATTTATTACAATGAGTGCTAATAATGAATTTAATTTGCATATTACAGCACGGTATTAACAGACTCATCAACTACTCTTTGGACTTATCCTGGTGTTTATAAAGGAAACACAACCACTACCTTTGAAAAGAAGAACTGCACATGCAGAAATTATTTCCATACAGACAATCCTTCGCAGATGAAAATAATAATTATATTATCAGCCATGCTATCTACTATGATGTTGATGAACATTTTAATTGTGTTTGTTTTTTGTATCAAAAAGAGAAAAATCTTTGAACGATGCAAAAGATACAAGCCAATTCCAAATAAAAACATTGAGATTGGATTGGATCCGAAAATCGAGTATTTTACAAGTAGGTTTAGTTAGATCTTTTTAAATTAGCTTTAAATTAAATACAAAGTACAGCATTTTATACTTTAAAGATTAACATTCAATTAGTATTTATATTTTCAATTCTCGATTCTGATGAGATGATATATTACTGACGTATTTATTAATTTGATAATATTCTCCATGTTACTATAATTCTAAAGCAAAGGTATCTTTCATCTTTTTGAAAACTGAGAGTTTTCGAAACAAGTTTCTTTTTTCCAGAGGTCTACCAGTTTAGAAATAACTTAAGGCTCAAATGTGGTAATGAAAGTGAGAAAGTTATCTGGAAGAAGAACGACGAAGAGATCAATGTAGAGGGTCATGTTAACAAATACAAAACAGATAAACATGGAAATTTATTCATTTTTGATGTTAAAATGGAAGACAAAGGAAGGTACCAATGCTTCGCACCTGAAGGTCATGCAGATACATATGCTGTCAATATAGGTATGCGTTCTATGCTAGTGTTTTACTTTTGTATGAAGACAAAATAACTGGAACTTTTTTTTATTTAATGATCTTAACGCTCTTGGCATTAGATATTATTTGTTATTTATTCTGGCTGTTGAAGAATTTCAGGGAAAAAAACCGTCAGTGACAAGAGCGTCTACTAAAATGTCGCGATGTAAATAGTTGTTTGTTACACCACGAGTACAAATCCTACTGTTGGACGTGAATATCTGTGGCTTTTCACCCCAAGCGAAGGTTAAAGTCTCAGTCGCAACCATAATGCTACCCCCTAGGCCCTATACATGCTATAGAGTAGGATAAAACACCTAGTATTCTGTAAATCAATACACATCTTAGAGAAAATTCACCAATTGTTTCTGACCATATACCTTCCCTTTAAGACATACACTTTTCTAAGGCTTACTGCTTTTTCGCTAAATTTCCTTTTCCAGTATCCACGTCTCTTAGTTTTGCATTTACAACTCTGTATATGATGAGTGTGAGAATAACACCTACTTGATGCACTGTTTAGCACTCTGTTAAACTACAAATATGTCCTACAATGAGATTCATCATTTTTCTACATTAAATTTTACGTCAAACAGGGAATATCTCATTTCTAACATAGAACTGCAAAATGATGACTTGAAATGAAACTGCTGGAATTCTTGTTTCATCAACTTGTTTGTCAATAATCTACTTCGTTTTAAAAATTGTTCATACGTAAAGCATGTTCTTCATAAAATTCCACTAACCAATAAAATTTTAATAAAACTTAAATTAGAAGAGAATTCTATAGCTAAAATATTTCTCATAAAAATATTTCATATTTTAGATAATAATTTATTCTTTTTGACATTTTGTAAAGTTTACATTATACACCTATTTACTGGCTATGAGGACAATAGCAAGTTTATCGTCCTCAAGACAGCAAACTATTTCCCTCGGCTGCGCCTCGGGAAATAGTTTGCTGTCGAGGAGGACGATAAAGTTGCTATTGTCCGAATAGTCAGTAAATAGGTGTTTTATTATACCGATGCTGACTTTACTTTTGTTACGTCAAAATATATACGTCACAATCCATATAAAATCAGAAGTCTTCCGAAATGAAAAGCGAGGGAAATCGAATGCTGCCGTTGAAAAGTTTGAGGGCTATTCACCATGGGCAAATAGCACAAAAACTATTTCACGACAGAGACTGTTTAGAAAAAAAAATAGCTTGATTATTCGACTTATTTTTAGATAGAAAAAATAAACAGAGGTATAATAATTATGAATTGTTTGATATGTTTATGATTTTACTGCAATATGGTACAAGAAAAATAATACTGCAGAAATCCAAACGCTGAAACTAAATGGCCCAATGGATATTTTGCAAGATGAAGATTTGTCTCGGAATGCAGAGAAATATGTGTGCATCATTTGGAATGGCGATAAAGATAGAGATGTAAATAGTATTGTTGAAATTACTGAAATATCACGGCCATCTATGTATCCTGGGGACGCTTCTGGACTTCAAGGTAAAGTGATTTCTGTTCAAGTTCTCTTTATAATCAATGAAGCGAGTTTTTTGAAATACAAATGCCCCATTTTGTCTCTCACGTTTAATAACCCTTTTATTCGTGAGAAGACTATCTCTTATTTTCATTCAACAAATAAATAGTCAGTAAAACTAATTGTATTTCCTATGAAATATCCCAATTGTATATACACAATACATTATTTTTATTCAACAGACCTACCTACAGACTTCTATAATGAATGTTAACTAAATTAAATTCTGATTAATATGTTCATAACTTTTACTCAATAGTTGCTTACATTTGAATGCTAAAAATGCAAAATTTCACTACTTAATTGATGTTGCAATATCATATGATTGAATTTTTATTTCTATATTTTGATACATTACAGGATTGTTCCCGGAGTCTAACAAACAGGCAGAATTGAAATTCCTTTTTCATTGTTGTGTTTTATTAAGTAAAAATTTTACCTTAAAATGGGGAGAAATTAATGAAAATCATTTAGATAGAATTAACCAATTGTTACAATCTACCCTTCGCTTAAATATCAACGATTATCGAGAATCAGCAGTGAAGCAAGAAACTCTTATTTCATCGGAAGGAAGCATTACATTCGCTTCTGAGGAGGCAAAAATTCAGACGTTTTGGACACTGTTGCAAAGGTGTCACGTTCCGAAACGCTTGATAGATTATGTTTTTGATAACAAACTTGCCAACCTTATTATTAGATTTCTTCGACTTGATGGACACAAATGTTCAGATAGTGAAACCTGCATAGTTTTATCGTCTTTACATGTTGAAAAATACTTAGAATTCCTCATTAGTAAATACTTCACCGGAAAAGATGAATCAGATATGGAAGAAAATTCTGTCCTCAAAAAGATAATAATTGATGGTAAGTAAGTTTCTTTCAAGGTTTTTAAGGAAAATATGTGATACCACCATTTATTTTATACGTTAACTTTTCTATGCGCTTAAATGTACAAAACTTAAATGATCAACGTTCAATTTTTTACCTAAAATATTATAAAGATATTTATATATATTTGACCTTCTTTAGAAATCACCTTGTTATTATCAGAAAAACAATGTTGATCTAAAAATCTTTATGAAAGAAATTGTCATGAAGTGTTATGCAACCTGTCTAATGTACAATGACATGAACAATAAGGGTACATGTAAAAGGACGTTTCATTTTGAAAAATAATGTTACATGTATATAATGTAAAAATTGCAAAACTTTAATTTCTATGTCTAAGATGGCGTCGAAGAGGTATTTACTTATACAA
>NW_026918563.1:0-14456 GCF_032062105.1 Saccostrea cuccullata | reverse complement strand
CCCACAGCAGGTATATAAAGCAAAAAACTGTAAAATTTGACAATCAGTCTTGCTTGACACTTCGAACTTGACAGACGTGAAAATAGTATGGCAGAAGCAATGATGAATACTCCACACAACCCCAGCTATGTGATACCTGAAGGGTATGTAGGAGCCCCCATGCCAGAGTCACAGGATGCAGTGGGATTAGATTTGGGTATGTATAATCTTCCAGCATATGCGAATAAAGAAGATATGGGCCTATTAAATACAACTCTGGCTGGGATTGTCAACATGCTGTCTGGTCTTGACAACAAGCTGACTGATCTGAAAAGTTACATCACTAAAATGAAAGGAGGAAACACTTACCAGAAAAAACAAGGGGGATCAGGAGAAAAAAAGAAAACCAGACAGACGGATCCATGCTACATCTGCAAAGAGTTAGGGCATTGGGCCCCAGATTGTCCCCGAAAAAAAAACAGGATTCGTGCTATAAGTGCGGGAAATCTGGTCATTGGGCTAATCAGTGTACAGAGAATGAGGAGGATCAACAATTGGTTAAAGAAATACAAAAACTGGAGAAAAAGCCTCAGGAACCCAAGAGGAAAAAGAATCAAATTTTAAAACTAAAATGTATGAAACTATTCTTTGCCGAATGATAGTTGACAGCTTAATATATCATATCTAAAAAATTAAGTTAAATCTGGTGGTTAATTAATGGTTACAATAATAATATTTAATCTATTTAAGGAATGAATTTAATAGCTACCCATTTTATACGGTATAAAATGGGTTGGGGCAGTTTACGCTTTATAAACCGCGAAGCGGTTTATAAAAAAGCGTAAACTGTTCCAACCCAGTTTATACCGTATAAAATGGGTAGCTATTAAATTCATTGCTTATAATTTAATTTTCATTCATATGTTGTAAGAAAAAAAGATGATTGTTCTTACAAAATGACTTCAATCTGTACAAAATTTGAATGTAACGTCAGGCGGATTGATACGTTTTTGACGTAAGTCATTGTGACGTAGGCAACCCATTTTATACGATATGAAGTAAATTTTTTATCCAATCAAATACAGCGTTACAACCAGAATTAAATTATTCTGACGTGTCCAGGTCTTCCTTTTCATGTTTTGTCCATCGCCTGGCGTAATTTTAACAGAATAAATTATATTTGTGAAATTATGACGCCAGTTAAAAAATCAGGGTTCTCTAAATTTTGCCCTTTTAAAAATAATAATTTTAGGTCCTCGTTATTTCCTATATTTACATCACTAGTAATAACGTGCATAGCAGGACTATAGTTGTGCAGCGAAGAAGAACAAGAACAGGAAGGAGGATTATGTTTCAGATATTCGGTTTGTAGGCTATGTAAAGTTTTCCTGTACTTAGAAAGTTTGGAAGTAATAATCGATGTATATTTGTGGGAAATACATGATGCACAGCAGTCTTCAAAAGTTACTTGAAATATGGTGGAATACAAGACTCGGGACCCTTTTGTGATTTAGAACAGTACTAATATTTACTGCTTCAATTTTTTTGTTGGCGTATTGGAGTTTAAGGGGAAAAATCGGGATGTTTTAGCTGCATTTTCTTCAGTAAAACGTGACGGATTAAAAACGCCTATCATTTGCAATATCCATAACCACTGTGAAATCCGAGCCTGTATTGTGGTGTCGAGGAATCAAAAAAACGGACCTTCTTTGACCTTTACAAGAAGGCCTTTTCAAAGTTTCAAGGGGACAGAGTTAAGTTTTTGCCTGACGTCACGGCGTCAGACTGTATAAGGATTGATATTTGCAAGATCCGAAACTAGTATATCATACTTAGGGAGTTAGATTTTGTGCAAGCTGATTTACACTGGAATTCTTTCCCTGCATTTTAAAAGAAACAGTTTTCAGAAAAAAGAATTATATTACTGATGCAAAATACTTTAGTGTTTACTTCCTTTAATTTTTTTTTACATGGAACAATTATTCCATGTGATTCACCGTTTCAACATGTCCGTGTATCATTTTTTCTGCATTTCTATACTACTTGATCAGTCCATTTATATTCTACGAAAGGGGTGAATCGCTCTTTTCGCGCCAAATGTCACTTAGTAAGCTCGTGTTTTTCCTTGGATTGTTCTATTGTGTGAATGGGTGTGCTAACTTCTATGGAATTAAATAAAGTTTCTCCTTTTAACTTCAGAAATCCTATCTACAAATTTTATCTCATTCTTTGAATTGTTTAAGTAACATATCGTATATATATATATATATATATATATATATATATATATATAAAGCACATTTTACAACAACTCTTAAACTAACATAACTGCCCTAAGTGAAGAAATATTAATATAGAAAGCACAAAGAAATTCACTTTTACATGGATACCCACTTCCGCCCCAGCCTGGGGTTGAACTCTCAACCTTCGGAATCTGTCTCCTACCAGTACAGGAACAGCGCGCTAGACTGCTCGGCTATCTAGGCAAGTCAAACAACTTGCTTGACCGTGTAGTGTAGGGCAGCGCCGCGAGAATTCCATCGGCATCGAAAGCAAGTTATTTGACTTGCCTAGATAGCCGAGCGGTCTAGCGCTGCTAGGAGACAGATTCCGAAGGTCGAGAGTTCAACCCAGGGCTGGGGCGGAAGTGGGGTATCCATGTAAAAGTTAATTTCTTTGTGCTTTCTATATATATATATATATATATATATATATATATATATATATATATATATATATATATATATAAAGCACATTTTACAACAACTCTTAAACTAATATAACTGCCCTAAGTGAAGAAATATTAATATAGAAAGCACAAAGAAATTCACTTTCACATGGATACTCACTTCCGCCCCAGCCTGGGGTTGAACTCTCGACCTTCGGAATCTGTCTCCTAGCAATGCAGGAACAGTATGAATATCAATATATGATAGTGGCACTACCCCCCCCCCCTTTTTAAGAAAAAGAAAAAAGAAAATTATGAACACATGTACATTATAAATGTTTACTTCAGTGGAATAAATGCACTCCGACAAAATGTGTATTTTTAATTATATCTATCTTTTAAAATGTTTACAATGCATGATTTCATTACAGATATTACAGATATTACATGCATATAATAATAGGTGTCATGAAGCTTTCAATTTAGATCTCCACTTGCACTCCCCCCCCCCAACAGAATAACAACTCTTTAGTGTGCAGTGTAGAGATGATTCCGCTGTAAGTTAAATGAAATCAAGGATTTCATTTACACAAGGTTTATAAGATATAAAGTAAGGACATATTTTAAACCCACAAAAGTATTGCTCAAAAGGTTTATCAATCATCATGTAGATATTGATTTAGTCAGGCAAGCTTTTTAAAAAGCTGTTACTTGTATGAGGTAGTAATGAATCGAAAGAAGTGTCGTGTATTGAGGGTTTATTGTAAGACCGATGCTCATGACGACATTACGTTGCTGTGTACCACAACAGGTCAAAACAAAATACACACATCTGCAGCTTGAAGAGGTTTTTATATGGGACTGTTTTAACATTCTGAAAAAAGCCTCACTGAACTTAAAATTCTTTATTTACACTGTGTCAAAAATGCACAGATGTTCGATTAATTCTTCATTCAAAAGGGGTTATACTCATAGGTCGTCTTTAGGACATTTAACTTAAATTGAATCGTCTGTAGTGCATTCATGCTTCCATTGGACAAATTCTGTCATGTGTTGTGCGTATTGTTCAAAATGGAAAATTACACTGAGGAAGAAAATAATTTTCGGGTATTAATGCAAGCTCTAAAATATTCTACGAAAGGAATGAAAATATACGTAGATCGATGTATAGTTGATTTGCATATAAAAATCAAAAAACAAGTTGATCAGATCCTCAGTGATCCAAATAAAGTGTGCTCCACTCAGTGTAATAGGAAAAACGGGTTGTGTAAGACATGTGTGTTCAAGCAGTGGGAAACATTGATCAAAAAATATATGCGACATAGATCTCAAATTCATGAAGTGGATTGGGAAAGTCTTGATTCCTCTTTATTTTCTGACATGGGCTCAGAGAAGGCTATGACCGAACTATGCAAGGTATTTCGTGGAAAAGGACCATTTAAATTCGATTTTTTATCAATGGTGGCCGTAATTCAGAACTGCCGGTGCTGTCTTCTTGGCGAAAATGAGAATCTGCTTCAACGTCTGCGAAATATTCGAAATGAATCGGCACATACAGAGACTTACAGCATATCAAACAATTATTTAAATAATGCCATTAATGATTTGCTTCAGTTTTTTCAAGATGCATCAATGAAAAATGAAAATTTCGCGAAAGAAATCATACAAGGCTTAAAAGAACTGCAGACAGGAAACAGCGTTGAAGTTGAATGCGAGACAGTTGCATTTGTTGCTTGTTTTATCAAACGAAAAGGGGAAGCAAAGGAATTGGTGTTTGATAAATTTCTATCTTATCAGCAGGTTGATGTTCACGAGACTAAGTCGAACATAGTAGAGTATATTTGGAAACCTAAAATCATTATATCGATAGTAGTAGCAATCATCGCATGTGCATTTAGCTATTACACTATATCCAAAAGTCACAAGAGTGTCACTGAAAAAGGTAAGGACATAGTCGATTTTAAAAAAAAACCTTTGCTGTGCTGCATTAAAAACTTAATGAACCTGAAATACCTAAAGATTATATCGACTCTTTAAAACTAGTCAGGGTTGGATCTCTCCATTCAGTATCTCCCATGAAGTGAAAAAAAAATAATTCAAAGTCGTCACTCTCTCATTTAAGGGATTTTATTTGAAACTTGAGCAGTTTGTTTTGGTAACCCATGATATTTATCAGTACTAGTTTTACTTATGTTTTGTTTACATGTACTGTGTCTCATTTTCATTTCGATGCACACAAATATCTTTGCAAACTGTGAAACTTCAATGACATGTTTAAATTACTAGTAACTAAACTGAGTTGAACATTTAGTTATTGAGTATTCACGGTATTAAAATTTCAAGCAATATTTTTCCAAATCTTCAAGAAAGAAGTTCAAAGAATTCTTTACCAACTAAAACGAAGTAAATGGACGTCCAAGCAATCATACAAGTAGCTACGATTTGTTATATTAGTTATCAAGTTGTACTTCAATGGAATTTTTGCCTCATATTCCGATTTCAAAAATAAAATGAAGTCAACCTGTCTTTTTTCTATGGAAAGCCATAGGGCTTTCCATATTTTTCCCCCTTTTAAAACCTTTTAATCCAAGGTGTGGCTTTAAATATTATTACATGTATACCGGGTATATCTAGCAAGCAACTCTTTTAAAGAAATCATTGATTTGTTTTGCTTGATTATTAGGTCTTTCCACCTTTCTGTGGAAAGACTTATTGATTTGCTTATGTTTATTAGGTCTTTCCACCTTTCTGTGGAAAGACCTATTGATATTCTTCTGTTTATTATTATTTTTATTATTTTTCCGCCGGACGAATTTTTGTTTCAAGGTCTTTTGAAAAGATTTATAGTTTATAAGAATGTACTTTGTAAGAGATATTTGCAAAAAACCCTGCGTATATGAACTATGAACTCTTTCGAAGTTATTGCCCCTTTCGCAAGAAATGCTTGTTATCGCTACTCCTTCGAAACCGTAAACCGTAGAAATATGAAACCTTCACTAAAGTCTTCGACTAATTGAGAGGACTCTGGAATCTATTCATTGTGAAAGTCTTCGATGACCCCTTCAATGAGTTATTGCCCCTGAAACTTTTTGAATTTTACAAATAATCAAAAATTTTCAAAACGAGAAGTGGTAGAGACATGGGACCAACTGCATAAGATTCATTGACCTTTGATCATGAAATTAATGCAAAGGTCAAAGGTCAAGGTCATTTCAAAATTAAGAAATTAAGCTCTTTTTATATCTTTTTTGTCTCTTTACATATACAAATTGTCTTAGCATCATTAATATGTACTCTTAAAACTATTTTAAAGATTCAATTCGTATTCCGTAAGATTGACCCTATTAAAAGTTATCGCCCTTTGTGCGAAAAACCTTGTTATTGCTACTACTTCGAAACCGTAAACTGTACAAATATGAAACCTTCACTAAAGTCTTTGACTAATTGAGAGGATTCTGGAATGTATGATTGCGAAAGTCTTCGATGACTCCTTCAATGAGTTATTGCCCCTAAAAGTCTTTGAATTTTAGAAATAATTAAAAATTTTCAAAACGAGATGGTGTAGAGACATGAACTCAACTGCATAAGATTCATTGACCATTGCACTTAAAATTCATGTAAAGGTCAAAGTTCAAGGTCATTCCAAAACTGAGAAATTTAGCTGTTTTTATATATCTTTTGTCTTTCAACATATGCTTAATGTCTATGCATCATTAATATGTACTCTTAAAACTGTGTCAAAGATTTCATTCTTGTCCCTTAAGATTGACCCTATTAAAAGTTATTGCCCCTTGTGCGAAAAATTTTTTTTATTGCTATTGCTTCAAAACTGTAAACTGCAAAGACAGGAAACTTTCTCTAATGTCTTCTGGGACTTTAGGCAAAATTTTTATGTTCAAGTGCAAAAGGATATGGTGACTCCTTGAATGAGTTACTGCCCTTAAATGCTTTTGTGCTTACTATTAAACCTTATAACTTTAAAACTATAAGTCATAGAGACATGGGGTTAATGACAATGTGACCCTTGACCTTTGACCTTGAACTTTGAAGGTCAAAGGTCAAGGTCACCTAAAAAAATAATTTCATTTTCATTTTTTTCTTCTTTTAAGCCATTACTGGTTTCTTTTTTATGAAATTTAATTTTAAATAGATAAATATTAAATGAAACTGAAATTCAAAAGGTGGAAAGACCTCTTATTGTTCTGTGAACAATAAGTCTCCTAGTTATTATTCCTATTATTTTTCTTCCGCTGATTTTTTGTTTCGACATTTATCGAAAAGACTTTTTGTTCATTGTAAAGGTCATTAAAAGTTAGGAACAAATTTGACCCAACGCGTATGAACTATGACCGCTTTCAAAGTTATTGCCCCTTTCGCAAGAAATGCTTGTTATCGCTACTCCTTTGAAACCGTAAACCGTATAGACACCAAACCTTCACTAAAGTCTTCGACTAATTGAGAGGACTCTGGAATCTATTCATTGCGAAAGTATTCGGTGACTCCTTCAATGAGTTATTGCCCCTGAAACTTTTTGAATTTTAGAAATTATTAAAAATTTTCAAAACAAGAAGTGATAGAGACATGGAACCAACAGCATAAGATTCATTGAGCTTTGAGCTTAAAATTCATGTAAAGGTCAAAGGTCAAGGTCATTCCAAAATTGAGAAATTGAGCTCTTTTTATATCTTTTTTGTCTCTTAACATATACAAACTGGCTTAGCATCATTAATATGTACTCTTAAAACTATTTTAAAGATTCAATTTGTATTCCGTAAGATTGACTCTATTAAAAGTTATCGCCCTTTGTGCGGAAAACCTTGTTATCGCTACTACTGCGAAACCATAAACCGTACAAATATGAAACCTTCACTAAAGTCTTCGACTAATTGAGAGGATTCTGGAATCTATTCATTGCAAAAGTCTTCGTTGACTTCTTCAATGAGTTATTGCCCCTGAAACTTTTTTAATTTTAGAAATAATTAAAAATTTTCAAAACGAGAAGTGATAGAGACATGGGACCAACTGCATAAGATTCATTGACCTTTGAGGTTAAAATTCATGTAAAGGTCAAAGGTCAAGGTCATTCAAAAATTGAGAAATTAAGCTCTTTTTATATCTTTTTTGTCTCTTAACATAAAGAAACTGGCTTAGCATCATTAATATGTACTCTTAAAACTATTTGAAAGATTCAATTCGTATTCCGTAAGATTGACCCTATTAAAAGTTATGGCCCTTTGTGCGGAAAACCTTGTTATCGCTACTACTTCGAAACCGTAAACCGTACAAATATGAAATTTTCACTTAAGTCTTTGACTAATTGAGAGGGTTCTGGAATTTATTCATTGTGAAAGTATTTGGTGACTCCTTCAATGGGTTATTGCCCTTGAAAGTCTCTGATTTTTACAAATAATTAAAAATTTTCAAAACGAGAAGGTATAGAGACATGAGCCCAACTGCATAAGATTCATTGAGCTTTGAGCTTAAAATTCATGTAAAGGTCAAAGGTCAAGGTCATTCCAAAACTGAGAAATTTAGCTCTTTTTATATCTCTTTTGTCTTTCAACATATGCTTAATGTCTATGCATCATTAATATGTACTTTTAAAACTGTGTCTTAGATTTCATTCTCGTCCCTTAAGATTGACCCTATTAAAAATTATTGCCCCTTGTACGAAAAACATTTTTATTGCTATTGCTCCAAAACCGTAAACCGCAAAGACACAAAACCTTCTCTAATGTCTTATGGGACTTTAGGCAAAACTTTTATGTTCAAGTGCAAAAGGATCTGGTGACTCCTTGAATGAGTTACTGCCCTTAAATGCTTTTGTGCTTAATATTAAACCTTATAACTTTTAAACTATAAGTCATAGAGACATGGGGTTAATTACAATGTGACACTTGACCTTTGACCTTGAATATGACTTCAAGGTCAAAGGTCAAGGTCACCTAAAAAAAAAAATTCATTTTCATTTTTTTTTCTTCTTTTAAGCCATTCCTGGTTTCTTTTTTATGAAATTTAATTTTAAATAGATAAATATTAAATGAAATTGAAATTCAAAAGGTGGAAAGACCTCTTATTGTTCTGTGAACAATAAGTCTCCTAGTTGTTTAATGTCTCTGTCTAGAATTTTCCACTCATATGGAGATCTAATAGTTTTGTCCTATACTCGACACCTGGAGTCAGTAAGAAATCTTTTTCATGCCAGCATCTACTGAGACACCGGACTGTTAATACAGTCTCATCCGAAGGACAAGTATCCACGTTCCACATAAGGATTCGTCCTCCTTACTCCGCAGTCCGAATTATTTGTAAAACCACTTCCAATTATTTCTATGCTCAGTCTCAAATACTAGTAACGTGCAAGTAGAAATGTTAGACCTAGAATAATTATCATAACCAAGATACATCAGGCAAAATTGGAAGGGGTGGTCAAAAGCAAGAAGACGAA
Organism: Saccostrea cuccullata; assembly: GCF_032062105.1. Lineage (NCBI taxonomy): Eukaryota > Metazoa > Mollusca > Bivalvia > Ostreida > Ostreidae > Saccostrea > Saccostrea cuccullata. The sequence goes on along the minus strand of NW_026918563.1, from coordinate 5,361 downwards.
TACATTGTGATGTGATAATGTGCAACAATTTTAAAGAATAAGTCCCTTACTAGATTTGCAAAATACAAAAATAAATAATTAAATGAAATAAAAAAAACCTTTGATGTTATACATGTATAAGAGCAATTATACATCAAAATATCTGTATCTATCTATATACATTGTATATATATATATTTAATTGCTTGATATATTATACGTGTATTCATCTCCAGATTCTGAAAATACAGAAATATATGATAATACTAATATATAATGTTCTCTCTCTCTCTCTCTCTCTCTCTCTCTCTCTCTCTCTCTCTCTGTGTGTATATAGTTGCATTAATAATAACAATAAACTCATGTTTTTCTGTTATATTTGTAGAATGTAAAAATTCCATTTACGAAAGACCTTTCACCCTTGATGTCGATTTTGAGTTCTACTTGGCATACCACAGAAAAATTGTAGGGCGCACATGGCTTTTAAATGATCTGGATGAAAAAATGGCCTCTTCGAGAAGAGGAGTTCTATTCATAGCAGAGATGGGGTTTGGGAAATCTGCCATCATTTCACATTTGGTATGTCAAAATACTGAAAATTTACCAGGAAATTGGATTTTTGAAAGAGCTGTTGTATTTCATATGTGTAATTATCAATCTCAAAAAACCCTTTCTCCCGCAACATTTGTGAAAAATTTGGCAGGTGGTTTGGCTAAAAGAGTACCAGATTTCAAAATGCTCTTGCAGAATCATTTTTTATATAAAACATATTTCGAAGGCGATAATTGTTCTGAGAATCCTGATAGCTGTCTTGATGTAATTTTAAAGACGTTACTGAGTATGGAAAATGATTCAAACACGTATATCGTAGTAATTGATGCTGTAGACGAATGTATAGAATATGGTAATTACAACATTTTCAAATTGCTAATGAGTAGAATATTGAGATTTCCAAATAATTTTAAGTTTCTTTTAACCACAAGAGATACAACAGAAATATCTATTGCTCGAAAACTCTTGACAGTCTACGAACAAACATCATCAAGTGCTGCGAATAAGGAGGATGCTGTAAAATTAGTACACGACAGACTTGGAACTCTTTCTTATAAAGATCTTGTTCATATAAAGGAAAAGTTTAAAACTTCGAATGAAGACATTATTGTGTCAAAAGCAGTGCAGAAGGCTAATGGGAACTTTTTAATCTTGAATACCCTTTTAACATGGACAGACAATGAACATATTTCACTTGACTATAATTTCGCCACAATAGAGTTTTATTATAATGAACAATTAAATAGAATATTTAGAGATGAAGGAAAATTCAAAGATGTCATTACAGTGTTGCAAATTTTAACTAGTGCCATGGAACCCTTAACGGAACGTCAACTTTTAAAGATAGCCGGTATTGGACGAGAGGGTATGGAAGATGTTAATAAAATCTTTGGAAAAGAACTTAGCCATTTTGTTAACAAAGTCAATGGTGAAATATTTATTATTCATAAAAGTTTATCAGAATATTTGACAGACAGTGCCAGAAAAAATGAGAAATATTATGTATCAAAGAGAGAAGGCTGTCGTCTTATTTCAAAATATATGCTTGAAAGAGTACAGCAGCAAAATTCGTTTTTAAAAATTGACATTGTCGATTTAGCAGAATATGTATCGTGCTCCAAAGAACAGAAAATGAAAAATATGTTTTTAGAAATAGGCAAGAAATATCTAAAAGAATTCTCACATAGACATATATTTCACGAGACTGCATATAAGTTTAATTCTTTTTCTACGATGCAACTTATCTTGAATGTTTTTTCTAAAACCCGATCTGTGGATGAGAGAGATAAAGGAAATATAACGGCATCATATGTAGCATCTGCTTTCGGCAATCACAGGACTTTAAAGGCCTTACTGGAGAATAAATCAGATGTTAACTTTACCAGGTTGGGGCCAAGATTTATCAATGACTCAATAGATATGTTAAATTTTTGCAAGCACCATGCATTCTGGGAGTACAACCTTTTAAATATAGCTTCTCAAAACGGACACCTTGAAACTGTGCAGCTGCTTCTAAAATACAGAATTAATATGAAACACCAAACTGCGTTTGGTTCCAATTCTTTTCATCTTGCAGCAGAATATGGACATGTAAAGATTCTTCAAGAACTTTTGAATAACCATTTTTCTGATTTTACACAAGATTATGATCAGTCTTTACATTTGGCGGCGCAAAACGGCCATTACCTTAATGTTGAAATGCTATTAAACCATGGTGCGGTAGATGCATGTATTTCTTGCAATGCCAAACAGTATTGGACTGAATATCATCAAACTCGGCTTCAAAACATTCATAGCGAGTTAGAACTGCGAACTGTTAATTACATTTTTAAGGACGATAAACGCTTTGTTTTCTGTGAAACAGCTTTAGAGACCGCTATTCAGAACGGGCATACTGATATTGTACAAATTTTATTACATAGATCAGTTAATGCAGTACATTGTCGTGAAGCAGGTGGCAGGACACCAATTTTTACCTCGATGAAGTTTTACAGAAGCGACATTTTTGAAATATTGTTAACAAAGGATTTTCATCATAATGTTCGTTGCATTTATAATAAAGGGAGATTAAAAACTCTTGATCTAAGCAGTTACGAAAAAAACCAATACTTGAAAAATTCATGTACAGATAATCTACCACTATCACATTTCATTATATTGCACTGGAGTGAAAGTATTTATAGAATTGGACTTAACCATGGGGTATGGAATTGGAATGAATTTGACAGTAGAGGCGCTTCTCCAATAAGTTACGCATGCTGTGCAGGGAATATTACTAGGATACAAACATTGGAAAAATTCGGAGTCAGTTTTCACACCCGGTCTTATAACGGGTCAACTCCTATGCACTCAGCGGCGATTTGCAATAAGCTTATAACACTTGAATATCTCTTTTCGAAGTATCAGTATCCATATCCTGACAATGACGACAGGACAATTTCTCATTACTTGGCAATGAGTGTTAAATACCAATCCTCTCTTCAGAAAGAACCAAATATAAACTACGGATTATTCTATCGCATTTCTAATATTTTACAAACGGATGCATTGAAAACTGATCAGTACAAACGAATTCCATTGCATTATGCAATCTTAAATGGTAATAAAGATTTAGTTTTCTTTTTCTTGAACCATATGCCAAATTCAGATGCTTTTAATGCTTTTGACATAAATGGAGATAGCGTTCTGGATATTGCAATCAAAAGATCACCTTTAGTATGTGAAAAAGAAACATCTAATCCTCAGCGTGATAAAGGCGATGTAATTCACGAGAAAATTTTTCCTCCACGTACACACGACCATATCATCTATTTTATTCTGAAAAATATCCCAGAAGCAAGATTTTTAATTCAACAAAATGTCGGAAAATATATAAATTATACCTTACAAAAAAACAACGCATACATTCTGCAACTTCTTTTCTATGATTTTCAATCTATTTATACTAAGTACATGCTCAAAAGTGGCATAAGATCCATGAAAGTGCTTCTTTCTCTTGAAAACATGGATGATTCGATTTTATTATACCTTACTGAAATGAAGGTTCACTGCAGTGACGATATTCTCCATGAAATTGTTCAAGATCAAAAGAGATTGTTTTGGAAATCACCTTTATTCAGATTTGACAAATTATTTAATATTAAGGGCAGGTCCTTGGATACATGCTGGGATAAAGATGGATACAACTTACTACATCGATCTATTATGGGAGGAAATTCTATTGCTTTTGATTACTTTGTTCATAAAAGAGGAATGTCCTTATATATTAATTCTGAAGATGGCAGGAATGTTCTTGAATTGTTGGTATACCATGCAGCATGTCTAGAGGAAAGCATTAAATACGAAGTCAATATTGATGGGGAAATGAAAACCGTTTATGACTATCATGACATATCAAGATATATTCTTACAAAGTCAGATATCTTAAGAGAATGACACAAACTGATGTGTGTAAACCGAATTCAAGCACATTAAGTTTATCACACGTTGCTGCAGCAAAGGGATTTGTAGATATTTTGATTGAAATTGAAAGACTCTTTGGGCTGAATTGTAGTAAATGTTTAACTGAGAAAGGAATATCTTCTGGTAATTTGCTTAACTTTTTTAATCACGAATTAAATGAGGATTATATTGACTTAAAGATAAATGTCACTGTTCCGCTTTATGCAATGTTACGTCTTGACTTTGAACCCCCTGTTTCACTGAAAGATTCTGCTGATCACAAATGCCGGTTAAGAATGCAAAATGGAAGAAATCTCCGAGGAATTGCATTCTGCACAGCTGCGATGTTTAAAGAATATCAAGAAGTACATAAACATGTGCTTAAATTAAAAGGTATAAAATCAGATCATGACAAAGAATTCATATTAAAAATGTTCCATTTACCTTTGTCATCAAAACATTTATTCCCAGATGAAAATAATCCAATTTTAGAAGTGTACATACTGTTGACTTCAAGTTTGCTGAAATATAAGTGTCAAGGTCAAAGACTCTTGGATAAAAACGAAAGTAAACTGTGTCTACATATTTATTCATTGGCAAAACCTATAAAACGGACATTTATATACTTATATTCATACCTTAGAATGTCAGTTACATACATCATTACTGATTTATATTTTCGAGAGCCCTTTTAAGCCATATTTTAAAATACAACAACTATTAGGGTTAGATTCAGAAATGTCGAAAAATTTCTTCGTTGCTTTATTGAAAATGTATTTATATAACTTAAAAATAGATCCAAAATTTCATGCAAGGAAAAGAAATAGTTTTTGGGAACCTCTAAGAATATGTAGAAGTAAATTTGGTAAAGAGTTCAGAAAGAAAATAAGGGAATCAACTTTTTTTGATATTAAACAATGGGACGTGGATAATCGGACAGAAAGAATGTTTACCGATTATATAGATCCAACAGACGCCCACTTCAAAATTATGTCAATTTAACAATACATTAATTAGCGAGGGTTATCGCCATCATTTAGAAATTTACTGTAACAGCTATTTCATTTGTGTACAGTATGAATTTGAGGATTTGAGGGTGTGTTACTCCTAGTTCTAAAAATTTGTTGTAGCTGAGTTTTTTGATATTATTCAAATTTATATTTATATTAAATTGATCTACGAGGGCCGTTCAAATATTACGCGGACTTGTTGCACAGAAAAAATATTAATCGGGTAAAATGTCACACATAATGTAAAGGAATCTTTACTTATATGGTCTTCAAAAATTCATATCAAAATGTTGTAAATTGGTATCAATTTTGAGTGATTTATCAGGACATATCATTAACTCATGGAGCAGCAAAATCTTCGACGTCACGCGCATTTAAA
>NW_026918562.1:0-14165 GCF_032062105.1 Saccostrea cuccullata | reverse complement strand
ATTTTCAATGGGTCTGAGAATGAGATTCTTGATTTCTTTCAAATTGGCAATCAATGCCACCCGCATTTGAAATTCACTTTTGAAATCTCAATTGATTCTGTGAATTTTTTAGACACAACAGTGTACAAAGGAAAAAAATTCCAAGAATCCAACAAACTAGATATTAAGTCGTACATTAAACCAACAAATAATTTTCAATATCTACACAGAGAAAGCTCTCACAACCCAGCAGTATTCAAAGGTTTCATTAAGGGAGAATGCATTAGACATATGAGAAATACCAATGACAATGCAACCCTCAGCACAATTCTACAAAACTTCAAGAAACACTTGTCAAAGAGAGGCTACTCTGATACAGAAATAGACCCTATTTTCACAGACGTAACTGGAACGGACAGAAATAAGATGCTAAACAAAAACAACAGTGAATCTAAACTCTGCAATCCATTAGTTATGGTTACAAAATATAATCCGAGAGTCAAAGGATTAAAAAGACGCATCTTAAAATATTGGAATGAAATGAAAACAGACACAAGATGCAAAGAAATATTTACATCGGAACCAGTTGTAGCATATAGCAAGCACAAAAGCATAGGAGATATGATTATTAGATCACGTTTACCACAAGAATACAACTGCTAAGGTGGACCCCTGATGAGGCGGGCCTTAGGGCATATAGCCGTTTTTTTAAAAAACCGCCGAAACACTCTTTACTATATAATGATGTATGAATCAAAATTAAAATTAAAAAATGTCACATAATTTGGTTAAGAGTGTCGGGTCCTAATAAATTTCATGAACAGTTTGGCTGATTGATGTCCTTTTTTTCACACCTCAAATGTAGGTCCATATATATAAAACTGATTTTCTTTTCTTTTGAGACGTTTTTCTATTTTCTTTCATGCCATTTTTACAACTTTGGTACCTGTGCCTAGTAAAATTTATGTACTTTGTGAATAAATAAAGGTTTTTGACAGGAACTATTTTTTTCATGGCATAGGAGGCTACTTCCTGTAGTGCACTCGAGGTGTTTATAAACACAGTGAAAACACGTGGATTTGAGGGTAGCCCTGTTTGCAGATGGAAAAAGTCCGAAAATGCCGTGTGGGTACCCTGTTTTTTGGTGTCAGCTAATGTGACAGGTAATGTTTAACACCTCCTGCTAAATATTTTTTCATGTAAACAAATACCTGATTTTTAACGATTTTTTATTCTATATAGAATTATATAGTGAAAACAATTACCGGTGTGATACCTTGAAGGTGATTATGAAAAATCATTTTAACCCTTATTTAAGACATTTTTCATTTTTAAAAGGCATATTTCAACAAAATATGTGATTTTATTAACTTTTTGTTTGAAAACACACAATTTTAAAATTAGAATTAGAATTTACATTATTTTTCACAGATTTCTGTGTAAAAATTAACAATAGGTTATTTTTTACACTCAATACTTTAAAATATGACTAAAAAGGTAGCATTATGCATCTAAAATGTGGATAGAAGTCAGAGAATATTGTTTTTTCATTTTATATGACTTAACATTATTTGCACCAGCTGACCGCAGTCAATTATAGTGTCTACAGACTTTGCGGTTAAGGGTGTTAAAGCTGATTTTTCAAGAATAGACTAATTCTAGGTTTGCGAATGAATTTTTAGCACAAGCGACAACTGCGATAAAATGTAAACAAGTAAAATATGTTCTCACAGAATGATAATTTCTACAGACACATGATTTATTTTAATTTATTCAGACCTCCAGTGATACATATATTACTGCATTGGAAGAACAGAAATAATGAAATGAATCAGATCTGTCTAATAAACTTAATACATAGGCTACATAAGTAAAATTCATTAAGAATTTTTCACAGTAAGGAAGGTTATGACCAAAAAATCCTGAAATACTGTCAGGGTCTGCATGATAATACTTATTCTGAGTTCTAACCATGCATCATACATGTAGAGCAGAATGTCACTTAGCACCATGGCATGCCTCTTGTGGTTCTTAGGACTTTATTCATGCTTTCGCAGCTGACATTCATGTTTTTTCAGTTTGTCGGAGACTGTTTTTTGTTATTTTTTCATTTATATGTAGGTGTTGACTGTCACTTTTGAATTAAGTCTCAGTCAGTGATGCTTATATGAACATGATCTATTAAGTATATCATTGTACTGAAATATTAATAAATTCCAAATTTAACTGATGAAGAAATTTGGCATATTTACATAATTAAAATATCAGAATAACTATAATTCAGCTAATAAGGTGTACCTTTCTTCTCAGATCACTTCCTATAAATTTTATCAGCAGTTTTTGTACACCCACCCACCTCAAAGAATCATGGAGGATGTCCTGAATCTGGTCTCTGTGATGCATTTTGTCACATAGAAAAGTGTTCAAACTCATAAAAATGTTTAATATTTATATTTTAAAATTTAAATGTTTACTTCTTTATGTAAATTTGTTGAAACAAAAAGATATAATCTTGCATAAATCATGGAAATTCATTAAACACCTTTGGAATTCCTGAGTAAATCCATGAAAAGAGAATAATTATGCATGTTAAATTGAAATTTCATGGCTAATTTGTGTCTTAAGAGAAAGCCAGTTGCATAAATCACAACAATAAATTACATCTGAATTGTTGTCTCCAGTTTCTTATCATCAAAGCCTGTTTAATGGAGTGTGGGAGCTGTGAAGAACCTCCCTAGATGCTGATATCATTTTGACTGCCCTGAGTTACAACACAGCATTTAGATAAACTTCTGCACAGCAGCTTGTAGACACATACCTAGGCTTTATTTGGAACATAAATTGACCAGATACAGTTTTCATTATCAACCCAGTATTTAACAAATTCTGTATTTTTGTGCATTCTTTGAAGGGGAAAATGCAACTTTGTTGTGTAATAATTACATAATGGTCTTAGACTTGTAAACTTTTTTCTGTTTGTGGTGAAGAACAAAGCATACACTCTCCACAGATAAAAAATTGGTTGCCAAGCTTATTCTTTTAATGATGAAATTCTGCTTCAAAAGATGCACAAAAAACTGCTTCCAAAGTGCTCTGTGTGTTATTCTTGACTGCTCTGGAGTAAGGGAGATAAATGCTTCATATCTTCAGAAATAAGGGGATTTAGATCACCAGACTTAGGGATGTTGGGGACAATTATTTAATGAATCTCAGGTGCAAAAATGGAAAAAATCGAACACCTTTAAAGGTCCTTCAAGGTATCACACCGGTAATTGACCAATCAAAATGAACTTAGTCAAATGTAGGTCCATATATATAAAACTGATTTTCTTTTCTTTTGAGACGTTTTTCTATTTTCTTTCATGCCATTTTTACAACTTTGGTACCTGTGCCTAGTAAAATTTATGTACTTTGTGAATAAATAAAGGTTTTTGACAGGAACTATTTTTTTCATGGCATAGGAGGCTACTTCCTGTAGTGCACTCGAGGTGTTTATAAACACAGTGAAAACACGTGGATTTGAGGGTAGCCCTGTTTGCAGATGGAAAAAGTCCGAAAATGCCGTGTGGGTACCCTGTTTTTTGGTGTCAGCTAATGTGACAGGTAATGTTTAACACCTCCTGCTAAATATTTTTTCATGTAAACAAATACCTGATTTTTAACGATTTTTTATTCTATATAGAATTATATAGTGAAAACAATTACCGGTGTGATACCTTAAACTAATATAACTGCCCTAAGAGAAGGAATATTAATATAGAAAGCACAGAGAAATTCACTTTATCAAGGATACTCACTTCCGCCCCAGCCCGGGGTTGAACTCTCGACCTACGGAATCTGTCTCCTAGCAGTACAGGAACAGCGCGTTAGACCGCTCGGCTATCTAGGCAAGTTTAAAAACTTGCTTTCGATGCCGATGGAATTCTCACAACGCTGCCCTACACTACACGGTCATTGAGAATGGAAGTGAGATACAGTTATTTGGACATTAGTTTTTAGAGGATTGTTACCAATACGTGTTGTGATTAAATTAATTTCATTTATAAAGCACAAATTACAACAACTCTTCAACTAATATAACTGCCCTAAGAGAAGGAATATTAATATAGAAAGCACAGAGAAATTCACTTTATCAAGGATACTCACTTCCGCCCCAGCCCGGGGTTGAACTCTCGACCTACGGAATCTGTCTCCTAGCAGTACAGGAACAGCGCGTTAGACCGCTCGGCTATCTAGGCAAGTTTAAAAACTTGCTTTCGATGCCGATGGAATTCTCACAACGCTGCCCTACACTACACGGTCATTGAGAATGGAAGTGAGATACAGTTATTTGGACATTAGTTTTTAGAGGATTGTTACCAATACGTGTTGTGATTAAATTAATTTCATTTATAAAGCACAAATTACAACAACTCTTAAACTAATATAACTGCCCTAAGAGAAGGAATATTAATATAGAAAGCACAGAGAAATTCACTTTATCAAGGATACTCACTTCCGCCCCAGCCCGGGGTTGAACTCTCGACCTACGGAATCTGTCTCCTAGCAGTACAGGAACAGCGCGTTAGACCGCTCGGCTATCTAGGCAAGTTAAAAACTTGCTTTCGATGCCGATGGAATTCTCACAACGCTGCCCTACACTACACGGTCATTGAGAATGGAAGTGAGATACAGTTATTTGGACATTAGTTTTTAGAGGATTGTTACCAATACGTGTTGTGATTAAATTAATTTCATTTATAAAGCACAAATTACAACAACTCTTAAACTAATATAACTGCCCTAAGAGAAGGAATATTAATATAGAAAGCACAGAGAAATTCACTTTATCAAGGATACTCACTTCCGCCCCAGCCCGGGGTTGAACTCTCGACCTACGGAATCTGTCTCCTAGCAGTACAGGAACAGCGCGTTAGACCGCTCGGCTATCTAGGCAAGTTAAAAACTTGCTTTCGATGCCGATGGAATTCTCACAACGCTGCCCTACACTACACGGTCATTGAGAATGGAAGTGAGATACAGTTATTTGGACATTAGTTTTTAGAGGATTGTTACCAATACGTGTTGTGATTAAATTAATTTCATTTATAAAGCACAAATTACAACAACTCTTCAACTAATATAACTGCCCTAAGAGAAGGAATATTAATATAGAAAGCACAGAGAAATTCACTTTATCAAGGATACTCACTTCCGCCCCAGCCCGGGGTTGAACTCTCGACCTACGGAATCTGTCTCCTAGCAGTACAGGAACAGCGCGTTAGACCGCTCGGCTATCTAGGCAAGTTTAAAAACTTGCTTTCGATGCCGATGGAATTCTCACAACGCTGCCCTACACTACACGGTCATTGAGAATGGAAGTGAGATACAGTTATTTGGACATTAGTTTTTAGAGGATTGTTACCAATACGTGTTGTGATTAAATTAATTTCATTTATAAAGCACAAATTACAACAACTCTTAAACTAATATAACTGCCCTAAGAGAAGGAATATTAATATAGAAAGCACAGAGAAATTCACTTTATCAAGGATACTCACTTCCGCCCCAGCCCGGGGTTGAACTCTCGACCTACGGAATCTGTCTCCTAGCAGTACAGGAACAGCGCGTTAGACCGCTCGGCTATCTAGGCAAGTTTAAAAACTTGCTTTCGATGCCGATGGAATTCTCACAACGCTGCCCTACACTACACGGTCATTCCCCATTTATTTTATACATTTTCATCTGCATGTGCATTTTAGTACGATTATAACAAATCATCTTCCAAAAACTCCCTTTCAGACAAACATTAGCATAATTGCATAGAACTTATTTTAGTTCTAGAATTTAGATGAGGTGATCCAAAAGTAATGTCACGCGCATCAAATCTTTAAAAGTATAAGTCGCTAAAAATATCAATCTTATGTTGGACCAAAGCAAGCCCAACGGTGACAATAACGTTGGCCCAACGTCATCTTTCCCATCAGCCCAACGTTTAAGCAACAAGTTGGATCGACGTTTGGCCAACATGCGACGGTCGGTTATCGAGCATTGATCGAACAGTGGCCCACTGAACAACTTCGTGTTGACCCAATATAAGTTCGATGTTGTTAAACTATGAAGTAATGTTGGACAAACATCGGTATTATGCACATGGGCAAATAATCGGCGATTGTTTATTTCCAAATTTAAACAACACAATTTATTGAATGGATATGGAAAAAACGAACAGTATATCAAAGTCCATAAAACAATACAAAACAAGAGCAGAACAAACACGGACCTCTAAAACATCAGAGGTGGGGTCAGGTGCCATGGAGGAGTGAGCGTCCCCTGCCGACCGGTCACACCCGCCGTGTGCTCCTTGTCATGATCGGAAAATAACGGGAAAATCCGTCATCAGTTTAGCATTTGACTCATTGATAAATTCTATTTGCTGACAAGGTCATAGTATCAACCAAAGAATTTTAAAAAATGGTGACTTTAAACGAGATTCTGATATTCTTGTTTCATCAACTTGTCTGTCAATAACTTACCTCGTTTTAGAAACTGTTCATACGTAGAGCATGTACCTGCGTATATATAAACACCGTATGCAGGTTATGAAGGTAGATAGCTGCACAAGTAAGGGAAGTTGACGATAGAAAAGTTAAGGTCATCACGTTTATCATAGAGCTTGGTTGTTAGAATACCATTAACGTCTTTTTTAAGTAGAATATCCAAGTATGAAGCAGATGTGTCAGACTCTGTGGTATCTTTTATCTCAGGCTCCACAGGATACATCGTATCGACATAGGAATGGAAATTGTCATTGTTAATTGACAATACGTCATTGATATATTTAAATGTTTAGCTGAAGACCACAGCGAGTGTTTTCTACTTTTCACGCATTAAATTTTTTCACAAATTCTGCTTCGTATAATAACAAAAAAGGTCTGCTAATGACTGAGCACGATTGGTACCCATGGGAATTCCAATAGGTTGTTGGAAGACATGGTCACTAAAAACCACATATATTTGTCAATCAGAAACTCAAGCATCTATTTGATATCAACTTCAGAGTACTTGTGTATTCAATCAGAATGTGTTTATAAATACAAAATAGTTTTGCAAATGACCAATGATCAAGTAAGTAAATTTAGGAGTTTATTTTTCAATTTTTATTGAAAAAGCAGCTGTCAATGATATCAAAAATCCTGGACCTTAATTTATCGTGGGAAATGGTTGTGTCTAAAGTTGAAAAGTCGTAAGTTTTTAAGCTGTTGATTTTGGTAAAATCTTGTGATTTCAAATTGTATAAGGGTTCTTTGGAATTTTTGAGTATCCACATCTGATTCAGACTACTTCTTGAATATATTGTTGCACAGTACTCTTGATTTGTTTCCTTAACTACTGTCAATATCGTAGTGAGGAGTAAAGAAAGAAGCTTGATTGATCATTTACTGGAACCAGCAATGTATCGTTATTTGTAAGGATTCTTATGAGGTTTCGGAATCCAATATATATGGTATTTCAAAATCATTTCCGTTCTTCGGGATTTTAAAAATATTCAAAAATGGTTTTGAAGAATTTATTCCTTAGAAAGGGAACTATAATTATAAGTCGGTATTACCACATGTAGAATTAAATCAAAGTTCTTCAAACATACAATTTATATAATAAGCCTTTCAAACAAAGACAATGTCGTTAACTGCCTTCTAAGCGCTGACCAGTACGTACTTATCATTTAATCTACTGAGTATCTAATTCTTTTTTCATTTCTAGATTATTAAATACACAAGGATAAATGGATTTCATATTGCCCCCCCCCCCCCAATCTTTAATACAAGTAATCCATTCTAACAAAGTCTCAACATCTTCCTTTTCAAATGTGACCCATCGTCTGGCGTAATCTTCAACAGAATCAATAATATTAATGAAATTCCTTTTGTGATCAATAATAATATAATAACCGCGTCAATTCCTTTATTGGCATATTGAATTTTATGGAATGACGGATTCTTTTAGCTGCAATTTCTTCTGTGGGTTTAAAAAGCCTATGATTTGTAATATCCATAATCTAAGATCCGAGCCTATATTCTGGTGTTGAGGAATAAAAAATTAGACTTTCCTTTGCCTTTCCAAGAAGACTATTGTAACGTTTCAAATGGACAGAGTAACGTTTGGTGCATATACAATGTAGAACTTACTGTTGGTTTACATAAAGTAGTAATGAAATAAAGTAGACATCGTGTATTACAGGTTTATTGTAAGACCGATGTCAATGACTACGCTTACGTCTCTGTGCATGGTTAAAAAGTCCCATCACATTTACATTGTTACACTGTGGACTGGAAAGATTTCCAAAACTATCGACACCGTCATTAGACCCACAGGGAAAGACTGCCCCTAGTTTTCTAATTCAAAAATTAATTCGTTCCTCAAACAGAAATTTTATTATTTTTGTCACTACTATGCTATGAGATCAACAGTAGGAAATGACGGTAGTTCAATATTTTCTCAAGTTTATCCATAGCAAAAAGGACTGTCAATTTTTCATTTTATCTCCATCAGTATTTTTGCACAGTTGTAACCAAACAAAAATTTCTGAAGTATGATAAGTTATAAAAAATGAAGCATTCTTGCAAATTCGACGAAATATCATTCGTTGTTAACGAAGTACTGGTCAGGAAAAGAACATGATATTCTAACATATTTATGAAGGATTGACGTTTATGGTTGATCAGCGCATGTGCGCGGGAAAAGTAACGCGAGAATCATAAGGTCGAGGAAACTATTTTCAGTGAGTTGAATTATAGGTTACTACATAAAATACTATATGTGTTTTTCGAAAAGGCTAGTTTTAAAATCGCTCTCGGTAAAGACTTGATGCATTTTTCCAAGCATTTTACACGCTTAACACATAATGTACATTATTATCATCTACTAATAATCCCATGCTCACATATACATGTACATACAAATGATTATCAATGATAAAAATTAGGGTTTTCCCCAATTTTGTACAAGTCAAGTTTGTTTACAGCTTTCCCCGTGCACTGTCAGTGTCATTTTCACGTGACTATTCCTTGGTACAAAAAGCAACCAACTCTGAGGTGTGCTCACGTATTCACAATGTTCAAGTATACAACTTCGAAACACACAGACGAGTATGCTACTCAATACACGTTCTACGATCCATGCACATGAGAATTAATGCAGAGAGGATTTTTCTTTAAAAAAAAAACGTGCGACTGAAGTCTTTTTTTTATAAATGCCTGAACTTTAAATTTTTAGTAACAAATAACTGAGCAACACTAATTCAACCAGTTACATTGCAAATTTACGAATATCGAGTTTAAAAACTGGAGTCTTATTTACTTGTGGAGACTTTGTAAGCAGTATTTCAAAGTACTTTTTTTAACAAGGAAAACTGAATTCGTTTGTTAATGTGAGCATGTGAATTCTTAATTAGTATTTTCGAATTTTTCTCAAACACGTTTCTGAAACCCATCCTAAATTTCCGTAACCCACGTGTTTGTAGTTAAAATAAACATGTAGTAGACCATCATGCTTTTCGGCTCATTCACGAGATTGGGCCATTGTTTGCTGTGAGCATGAATGTTTCAATAAGACGCGGTTTAACATCCGACTCGGAGAGAAAATAATTTTTACCAAATAATATTTCATATCTTTTTAAAATGATGGAGTGGGATTGTCTTATTTGCAGAAAGTATATAACTTATATAACTTGATGAGATACCACATATATTTATTTCTTTAAAAATAAAACACTAATATGGCATATATATCTTTAAGCATTTCCAGCTATTTATCATTACAAAACCTTTTTTCCTACATTTTCTCTTTCTAATTTTCAAAACCATTTTTCAGAACATTTTTTGTATTAGAAAAAAACATTTTCTTTCCATTTTTTTTTGAGTAAATGGAAAACAAAATGCCAGTTTTATGATCCACCTTGCTTGAGCAGGTTATTTTCATCCTATTTATTTTCTGAGAAATTGAAAAAAAGAAAAAAATAGTTAGTTTAAGACATACTCTTAACCTTTTAAGATGTAGCAGCGCTTAATTGATGCAATGTGGCAAGTTGTATAATTAGAATCTTGGTATCAGATTTCTTGCCAAGCTCTTCAGTGTCCGCCTATTTCAGTTATGTGGGACAGGATCAATTTGACCCAGCTGGATTATTTTTCAAAGAATGTTTAGGTTTTTAGGATTTTTGATGCTGACAAAATTGTTCATTGATGGTCAAAGCAAAAATAGGATTACAAATTTCTTGGAGTTGGATAATTTGACAGTTTTAATGTTTCCAATACTTGGGAGGGGGGCAGAAAAAGAAATACAGCACATTTATCATACGCTAAAGGACCTGTATGCCTTCGAAGTCCTAAGGATAAATATGTACATATTTTCATTTATGTCAAGTAAATAAGCCTTTTTCCAATGCAAGAAAAATAAACATAAGGAATACTAATGTCCATTGATCGTGCTGATGAAATAATCTATGAGCCAATCTTGTTAAAACGCAGACTGAAACCCCATGCAGTCACATTTCCAAAAATGACCAACGTTTTTTGAGGCATAAATAGGATTTTTCGGGCGACAGATGACTGTTTATCTTTCGTTGTATTGCCCGATTTTGACCTTTTTTTTAACGACCGACCGATTTTTTGCCTGTCAGGTCATGTTATAATTTATTTTTTGCGTCGGTGGCCGATACTTTCGAATGACCAAACTTTGACCATCATCCAACCATTCGTAGATTTTTTTTATGTCACTCTTCAGTTGACCTAAAACTAAGAAGTTGACTACTGTGCGAGGACTAACTCTAAATGGAGGAAAGCAAGTACTAAACCTAATCATCCAGTAGTGTGCGAGAAGTAATAATACTATGTATCTGTAAGGTACAAGCAATAAACAAAATAATTGCAATTGTATGCCAAGACCATTTCAAAAATGACTGTTTTTGAATGCAGAAAAACGGCGTCAAGGATTGACGTCAGATTATTGTGACGTTATAAACGTTGATTGTTATTTTTGTTGTCCAGGCTTTCTAATATCATTGACAACTGTTTTTTCAATAAGCATGGGGCTTGTAAATTTACTTACTTAGTCAGTGATCATTTGCAAAAATAATTTGTTAAAACACATTCTGATTGCACACACAAGTACTCTGAAGTTGATATCAAAAAGATGCTTGAGTTTCTGATTTACAATATTTATGTGTTTTTTGGAGACAAGGTCCTCCAACAATCTATTGGAATTCCCATGGGTAGCAACTGCGCTTCGTTATTAGCAGACCTACTTTTGTATTCATATGAAGCAGAATTTGTGCAAAATGTTAATCATTAAAAAAAGAAAACACTATCGACGAAGTGATGTCAATTGAAAATGGAAATTTCCATTCCAACGTCGATACGATATATCCTGAAGAGCTTGAGGTAAAAGATATCACAGAGTCTGACACATCTGTTTCATACTTGGATAATGTACATGAAAAAGACGTAAATGGTAACCTTACAACCAAGCTATATGATAAGCGTGGAGACTAAATTTTCTATTGTCAACTTTCCTTATTTATGCAGCAATAAACCTTCATCACCTTCATACAGAGTGTATATATATCTTAGTACATTCGATACGCAAGAGTATGCTCTACGTAATAACAATTTCTAAAACGAGGTAAATTATTGACAAGCAAGTTGATGAAACAAGAATATCAGGAGTCTCGTTTAAAGTAATAATTTCGTAAGTTCTAAGGTCGATACAATGACCTTGTAAGCAAATACAATTTATCATTGAGTCAAAATCCTGACTGACGTTTTTCATACTAATTGCTAGTCCATTATATATACAACGGATTTTTTCTGTCATTTCCCGATCATACCAAGGGACACACGGCGGGTTTGACTGGTCAGCAAGGGAGGCTCACTCCTCCATGGCACCTGATCCCACCTCTGATGCTTCAGAGGTCCATGTTTTGCTCTGCTCCTATTTTATCTTGTTTTATGGACTTTGATACTGAATACTGTTTGTTATCTCCATATCTTTCTCCGTACCATCGGACTTTGGCGTATTAGACAATCGCCTGTTTGCCCATAGACCCACTGGACTTCGGCGTGACCATCAAACTTTGGTGTCCATACCTACAAATAACCGTCAAAATTTGGCGCACACAATCTGGATTGGGTGACAACAGCTGTAATGTAAAGTGTAGTGATATGAAATACCATTAAATGAAATCTCTTTATAATCATTTAAAGGCCGGCCATATCTTTTCTGACAATTTAAAACCATTCATAACCCATTTTACTTTGTCAACTCTTTTAGGAATTCTCAACAGAAAATATTATAAATTAAAAATCATTTTTCATTTTACTTCAGTTTGAACCTCATTCAATATCCATTCATATTCCAATTTTTGGGCCCTATAACATGTATATTGGCAATTCCGAAACCATTTACTGGTATGCAAATGATACAAAAAAGAGACCTAAATGGTTTTGTCGTAACAATTTCATATTCGTTTTTAAAACATTTTATCTATAATTGAAAATTGAAAAAATGGCTTGGTCGATGATTTTCAAGAAAGTAGACTTAAAAATACATCTTGATTGTAGAGTCAGTCACATAAAAGGTAACGTGTTCATCATTTTCGCAAATTTGGTATGAATTCCTTGAAATTTTAATTAATTCTCCGAATCTAATTTTATTTTTAGGACATAGTTCTTTATTGGTGTGTTAAGGCTAACAGATAATTGAGGAAATAATTTTTGATAAATGGAGAGCCAAAAAACTCTCTACATGATTATAATTAACATTGACCCCTATTTAAAGTTAATTCATATGCCTTAATGAAGTATTACGTAACTTACAAAATAGTCATGTTTAATATATATCAATTAAATTAATTGCTTACAGAATGCATATTTAACACGAGTCACATAATAATTCAAACTTTGTTTTGCATTTTGCATTTTATGTACCAAGCAAATGTGCATATATAGTACAGAATATATGAACACCTGACACTGATATATCATTTATATAAATTTTAAAGACGACAACTGTTTTTAGCAGCACTTATGTTAACGAGCCAGTGAATTTCGTGTAATCAGGTTGATTTTTATTAAAAAAAACATATTTGTCATTACCTTGAATATATTTTCCAAATAATTTAATATTTCTATTTCTCTACTTTTATATCTTCATATATGTGGGAGTGAGTCAGAATGGATGTCCCTGTAAAACCACGAGTTATCAGAAACTAGTTTGTTAAGGTACTTTTCTTTCTTTTTGATTCCTTTTCAAAGAATCTATTCTAATTTTCAAGTTCAAGAAAAATTACGTTTAATATCCGTTTCAAGTGTTTGATTTACATATATTTGATTCTGTAAAGAGTAATAAAATGTATTTTGCAGGGATAATAAGACGCTTTCAGAATTTTGTAATTGGACTAAATCAGTGATACATTACGACGCTATAGTAGGCAAGATGACGTCAATTTTAGAACACAAGTTATCGTAATATTGGTAGAGATGTAATTTAACTGAATAGAAACATGTAAAGAATAACAAAAAATAAAATCTTCTTATTTTTTTTATGCTGTGTCTGTCATTTGGATTAAAACAGAAGGCCGTTGACGTCATAAGTGTACACTTTGGAAGTGATCATGTTGTGTAAAGAGAATTTGGCTGAGAAGGCATGAATAAAGACAAAGGGATTAGAAGCAAATATCCTGAATATTTTGTGAAGCTCACACAAAGATAAGGTTTATCAAACAGGTACATGTATGATAATTTATTTTCATCCATTATATTTTCTTTCAAGACAGTCAGCAACATATACCGGTCAGCTTTTTCTTGTCATTCGTGGCAAAAATAAGTCAAAAAGAACAGCAAGCAACTTGATATTTCAAAAGATAAGATTTGTACAAATCAAAAGCTTGACTTCTAATCTACGTACTTGGAAAGTGTTGCCAGAATCCCGAGGTAAGCATGATACGAAAAATCTCGAGCTATATGTAAAAAAAAAATTCAAAACATTGTGAGAGGTTTCGTGTGAATGTTTGGAATAATTATTTTATTTACAGGTCAGTGGAATTACAGCAGCACTTTTCGCGTATACTGTAGATTCCTCATTTTTTAAGCGAGTACTTTTTATCGCAAATTGGCCCTTTAACGTCAAATGCAAAAAAATTTCGCGAA
>NW_026918561.1:0-14520 GCF_032062105.1 Saccostrea cuccullata | reverse complement strand
GCAGGGGATAAAAAGTTGAATACATATCGAAAAAAGGAAAAAGAAAACTGAATCATCTGTTCATCATTAATAGATTATTTATCCAAAAAATTTACGTTAAAATTCAAGTTACAAATTCCGATGTGACCATCTTGACAAAAGTTTGGCAAGCTGGCTTCATTTTAAAATTTCCCAAAACTAATTTTTTAAAAAAAGTAATGATGTTGGAATAAAAAAAGCAATTGCGATATTCGAATGTTAAATTTGAAGGGTTTCCCCAAAGGTGTAATGGGTACCACAATGGATTTTCACGCTGGCCCCCAGATTCGATTCCCCGTGTGTCCGATTTTTAAAATTACTTTTTCAGTTTGATTTTACGTTGTTGTTTTTTCTGAATGGGGAGGAAAATTCTCGTTGCTCGCAAGAGTTTGTTTCTAGATGTATTTGTTACCTTTTTGTCATCAGAAGCTCGTCATCATAACACAAACCATAAAACACAGAAATGGCGTCTGCAGTCTTTCACAGGAAGTGATGTCATATAACTCAGGACTAGTTATGATGTCATTCACCAAGAATGACAACTCTTTTCCAAAAAAAATTGGTTACACCAATGACAAAGAATTCATGTACAGAAAATTTTTAGAACTGCTTTTGTTCTAATGGGGGGAGGGGTGACTTTGTATTTTTAAAAAATTCCTTTATGGTATTTCATAATAACATATTATTTTTGATAAATTTTTAATAATTTAAGTGTATTTATCAACTAAACAGAACGTACATTTCTATTGACAGTGTAAAACTGGCAGATCTAAGTGATTGAATCCTTATATTCATTCAAATACAAATTATTTAACTTTTTTCTGATGTGCAATAGAAAATATATAGTCCATTATTTATAATATAATCGTTTTCGACATTCAAAAATAAAAAAATGAAATTTAGTATAACAGTGACATAAATAGCTGCTTTTTTTAAATTGACCCAAAAGCGAAATTTGCCAATAAATGACAAAGATCTATTCTAATTTGAATAAGGCGAATTATTTTACAGGGAAAGTTGTCTAAGGGGCAAACTCTCTAGCATTCTCGTGCATGCGTAGCCTAACATTTGCCCATGGCATCCGGTTTAACCTCAGGATCCACACAATGAAGAATATCTTGAAAAATTATCAGTAGGTAAGGTACGTTGGTGTGTCCTGTAACAGGGGTTTGCGTGTTCGTTGTGAACGTATTTCACTGTAATTACCATTTTAAGATAAAAATCTGATTCTTTATTTAAATATTAACATCATTTATGGGTTAACATAAGTAATAAAGACCTAGCTAAGTTTTAATTCGGGTAATTGTAGATTTAAAATTTGGGGAAAAAAAGTTGAATGAATTTTATATAAAAAAATTTCCCAGAAGTTTTGAGCTTTTTGGCCCTATTTTATTTTTTAAATATAGAAAATTAAAAAAGGGTTTGAATTACTTACTTGGTAATTAAGGAATACTATTAAAAATGTCCATTTTAAGTGTTTTTCTCACCCTAGCTGACGAGAAAACTTTTGGTCCCTCATTGACGATGTTGTCTAAAATCCATGTTCACTCTGGAAAAAAAAAACAAACCTAGAAGTGTTTTTTGATAACCTTTAGCGACGAAGAAATAGAAACAAGTTCAAAAACCCATACAATGTATGGTTGATAAGTACGTGAAGTTGAAACCGCTTTGACTATCCAATTACCTGTCACATCATTTCTCCGATTTTGAATAACTCCCTTTTACCGGTAACCTGAGTAATGTTAATTTTACCACTGAAGGAAATTCGACGGCAAAAGCAACAGTTGTATTTTCAAGGAAAAATGGAAAGAGAATTTCCTATTTTTAAAATTTCTCTTACTTTACCTATTGATGGTTCAAAAAATAGTATTATAAACTGGAGTTTATGATATAAGTGAAATGTAAACAATAAA
Organism: Saccostrea cuccullata; assembly: GCF_032062105.1. Classification (NCBI taxonomy): domain Eukaryota; kingdom Metazoa; phylum Mollusca; class Bivalvia; order Ostreida; family Ostreidae; genus Saccostrea; species Saccostrea cuccullata. The sequence continues at coordinate 12,589 of NW_026918561.1, read as the reverse complement.
AATTTCTAATACTTGGAAGCATTTGAAAAAAACCCCTTTTAAGGAGAGATGGTATCAATAAATTGTGAAACAATTGTAACACCCTCCATCTATTCAGGTGAAAAGAGATCCATAGGGATGAATTGAGAAAAAATACATGATTTAAAAATTATACAAACGTATGGTCGATTTCATACGTTACTTTTCATGTGCACAGAAGAAATAGAAACTAACTTTTATTGTGTTGGAAAAGAACGGCGAATATTATTTCTCCTCACAACATTAAATAAAATTAAAAAATTACTCTTTATTTTTTCCAATTTAAAAAGAGAAGAAAAATATCAGATTAGGATGAAAATTTGGAAACAAGAGAAGGAAGTACATTGATCAAGGTGAGTTCAGTTCTTTGTTGTAATCTCCGATTCTTTTATGAAATACCCGGTATATGGAGATAACGAACAGTATATCATGCTAAGAAGCCCATAAAACAATACAAAATAGTAACAGAGCAAATATATGGACCTCGAAAACATCAGAGGCGGGTTTAGGTGCCATGGAGGAGTGAGAATCCCTTGGCGACCGGTCACACCCGCCATGTGCTCCTTGTCATGCCCGGGAAATCCGTAGTCATTCAGTGTGTAAATAATGGACTAACAATTACATGTAGTATGAAAAACATCAGTCAGCATTTGACTCCATGATAAATTGTATTTGCTGACAAGGTCATTGTATTGACCAAAGAATTTACGAAATGATGACTTTAAATGAAATATATTGAGATAACAATCCAAAATAAGAGCAGACCAAACACAGGATCCCCAAAACACCTATAGCGGAAGACAAAAATGGCAAACTGACATTTGAACGCACATTCTGATAATGAGGTTTACATGGCATATAAAAAATTTGCTTATCCATTCTGATTAATAAATCAATTTTTCGTAAATTCTTTGGTCGAAACAATGACTTTGTCAGCAAAAAAATTGCTTAACCATTCTGATTAATAAATCAACTATTCGTAAATTCTTTGGTCGAAACAATGACTTTGTCAGCAAATACAACTAGATGTCTGTCATAAGACAGTAATACCCGCACTAAGGTGTTTGCCTCTAAATACACAATCCTACGGGCGGCTTACCAAGGAAAAAGTCAAAATAATTCTATATAATTCAGGCACGTAGCATCGTTTTTGAAAGTGGGGGGGGGGGGGGGCAACCTGAGAAAATTTTTTTTACTAACCCAAAAAAATTAACAATGAAAAAAATGAAATGGGGGGGTGGGGGGGTGGTGGCCACTTTTTTTTCAAGGCAAAATTACTTTCACTTCCAATTTTTCCCATATTTCCTTGCAATGTATATACTGTGGTTAAAAGTGGGGGGTGGGGGCAACCATCTTTTTAATGGACATTTTCTTATAGTACAGGTTATGTTGGGAAAAAGGGGGGCAGTCCCAGCCCCCAAGCCCCCCCCCCCCCCCCCCCGGTTGCTACGTGCCTGTAATTTACATATGTATTCATAAAATTGGGTATGAAATTATCCCTGTGACCTATAACTCAGAACTTCTTATATTTATTTTACATGCTTAATTCATTATATACCAGTTTGAATTCTATTAATAATGTAAATTAGATTTTGATAAATGTTTTGCTCATATTAGGACCTTTTTAAATTTACTAATCCCCCCCCCCCCTCTCGACACCACAATCACACAGTACATACTTTTGGGAATAGGCTAGATGGAACAGTTTTGTTAAAACAGTGTTTGTTATGAATTAATTTAAAATTTGTTCTTGGCATGTAAATTCTACATCACATCACGTTGCGTCACCTATTATCATATTTTTAGATTAAACTCCATTCGGTACACCTCGGCCGATTCCCACTTCATCTGATAAGGTGACGGAATCGACGGCACGGAGGTTTTCCGAATGGAATATCATTATAACATGCTGCAGAATGGTGTGCTTTGGATTAATTCATTTTGTGTTATAATTGGATTTATATTTCATGAAGTTTACAGGACCTATGGAGGTCGGTAAGTACAAGTTTAAGTACAGTGGGGGTAAAATAAACCCAAACGATTAGGTTAAAGTTCAAAAAGGGTCAAAGATCATCGCATGCCACACTAGACGAATTTCATATTGTGAAGTTATCTCCCCTTGTCGATGTGACATTCAGTTACTGCCAATACTGGTGCAGATCCAGAATTTTTTTCGGGAGTAGGGAGGGGGGTTCACATCTCAGTCAAAATATTCATGCCTAGAATTTCCTGACAAGCAGGAGAAAAAAATCATACACTGAAAACAAATAAACAAAAAAAACCCCAATGTTTTCTTAGTTAGGGGGAGGATGTCCAAAATAGGGTGTTTTTCATGCTTAACAAGTGTATTCATTGTGAACTGTCAACAGGTATAAATATGTTTGACCTTGACTGTAGAGTTTGAACCACTTAAAAAATTAACCTTGGCAATTAACTTTTGAAGAGGAAGTACTAGGGATTACTTATTTCACATGTGCATTCCTTGTGACAAGACTTTTTTCTGATACCAACAATTGAACCTTTTGACCTTGACCTTTGAGTTTGACATATATTTGAGAAACTTCAACCTTCGCCATAGGCTACCAGACAGGGACATCAGTGTTTCACAAACACATCTTGTCTTCATTATTATTTGGTGGTGTCTCCATATGACGGAAAAATTCCGATGAGATATGTATTCACAACAAACAAACAAATTACTAAAGAAAATATAAAACATGAATATGTTGGTCATGCATATCTCTGCATGAAAAAAAACCCAGCTTTTCAAGTACTGCAACCATATTGTAACCCTTTCAAAACACTCATTTGAGCTTTTCTGGTTTCCTTGTCATATAACGTCTGTTGTGACATGTCCATCTGTTTGTCTGAAAACTTTTTACATTTTTAACTTTTCTAGAACCACTGGTCCAATTTTACCCATGCAATTCATATAGAAATATGTACATTTGTATGTCAGACTGTTCTTCTGTCTGAATAAAATTAACCTTGGTTATCACGGTCATATCTACTGAATGAGAAGAGACAAGGCATTCATATTAAACTTATGTACTAGTATTTACTTGTGAGAATGGCATGGGTTTTTTTTTTTTTACATATGACCTAGAAGTTTGACCTACTTGCAAAAAAATTAAATTGTTATAAATTTATCATTTTGAAAGAGAAAAGTTAGGGCATTCATATTATAATGCATGTATATTATTACCTGTGATAAGATCTTTCCAAATGAATCATGACTTTTACTCTGTGACCTTGACCTTGAAGCCTAACCTACTTTTCAAAAATGTTGCATTTGCTTATAACTTTTGATTGAGATGAGATATGACTCTCACATTTGACATTTGTACATTAATTACTCATAAAAATTCAAGATGTTTCCCAGCTTGCAATGTTTTTTTACTCTTTAACGTTAATGTTTTACATTTTTAACTCTCCTAAAAGATGATTAGGCTTCTGAGTAACATTAAGGAGGACTTCAGGAAAGACAGGACTTTTTGCACAAAAAATGTAATTTTCCACCCCCATTTGACCTCCCAGGGCAATATCAAAATTCCAAAACCTTGCTGCACATCTACATAACACTACCAACCATCTCCCTAAAGATGATTAGGCTACTGTGTAAAATGTAAGAGAATTTCAGGGAAGACGGGGCTTTTTGCATAAAAACGTCATTTTTTTTTACCCCTATTTGACCCCCCGGGCAAAATCAAAATTCCGAAACCTTACTGCACATCTACATAAAACCACCATTCATCTCCCAAAAGATGATTAGCCTACTGTGTAAAATGTAAGAGGAGTTCAGGGAAGACGGGGCTTTTTGCATAAAAAACGTCATTTTTCGACCCCCATTTGACCCCCCGGGGCAAAATCAAAATTCCGAAACCTTACTGCACATCTACATGACACCACCAACCATCTCCCAAAAGATGATTAGCCTACTGTGTAAAATGTAAGAGGAGTTCAGGGAAGACGGGGCTTTTTGCATAAAAAACGTCATTTTTCGACCCCCATTTGACCCCCCGGGGCAAATAAAATTCCGAAACCTTACTGCACATCTACATGACACAACCAACCATCTCCCAAAAGATGATTAGCCTACTGTGTAAAATGTAAGAGGAGTTCAGGGAAGACGGGGCTTTTTTTTGCATAAAAAACGTCATTTTTCGACCCCATTTGACCCCCCGGGGCAAAATCAAAATTCCAAAACCTTACTGCACATCTACATGACACCACCAACCATCTCCCAAAAGATGATTAGCCTACTGTGTAAAATGTAAGAGGAGTTCAGGGAAGACGGGGCTTTTTGCATAAAAAACGTCATTTTTCGACCCCCATTTGACCCCCCAGGGCAAAATCAAAATTCCAAAACCTTACTGCACATCTACATGAAACCACCATTCATCTCCCAAAAGATGATTAGCCTACTGTGTAAAATGTAAGAGGAGTTCAGGGAAGACGGGGCTTTTTGCATAAAAAACGTCATTTTTCGACCCCCATTTGACCCCCCGGGGCAAAATCAAAATTCCGAAACCTTACTGCACATCTACATGACACCACCAACCATCTCCCAAAAGATGATTAGCCTACTTTGTAAAATGTAAGAGGAGTTCAGGGAAGACGGGGCTTTTTGCATAAAAAACGTCATTTTTCGACCCCCATTTGACCCCCCGGGGCAAAATCAAAATTCCGAAACCTTACTGCACATCTACATGACACAACCAACCATCTCCCAAAAGATGATTAGCCTACTGTGTAAAATGTAAGAGGAGTTCAGGGAAGACGGGGCTTTTTGCATAAAAAACGTCATTTTTCGACCCCCATTTGAACCCCCGGGGCAAAATCAAAATTCCAAAATCTTACTGCACATCTACATGACACCACCAACCATCTCCCAAAAGATGATTAGCCTACTGTGTAAAATGTAAGAGGAGTTCAGGGAAGACGGGGCTTTTTGCATAAAAAACGTCATTTCTCGACCCCCATTTGACCCCCCGGGGCAAAATCAAAATTCCAAAACCTTACTGCACATCTACATGACACCACCAACCATCTCCCAAAAGATGATTAGCCTACTGTGTAAAATGTAAGAGGAGTTCAGGGAAGACGGGGCTTTTTGCATAAAAAACGTCATTTTTCGACCCCCATTTGACCCCCCGGGGCAAAATCAAAATTCCAAAACCTTACTGCACATCTACATGACACCACCAACCATCTCCCAAAAGATGATTAGCCTACTGTGTAAAATGTCAGAGGAGTTCAGGGAAGACGGGGCTTTTTGCATAAAAAACGTCATTTTTCGACCCCCATTTGACCCCCCGGGGCAAAATCAAAATTCCAAAACCTTACTGCACATCTACATGACACCACCAACCATCTCCCAAAAGATGATTAGCCTACTGTGTAAAATGTAAGAGGAGTTTAGGGAAGAAAAGTGTGACAGACGGACGGACGGACGGACATGAGTAACAACAATAGACCCGAACTTTCTTTAGAAAGTGCGGGTATAATTTATCATTGAGTCAAATGCTGATTGAAGTTTTTCATGATTGTTAGTCCTTTATTTATACACTGTTTTACAACATTCAAAATAATTTGGTTTGTATATTTTGTTGCTTCCTCTGCATGCCAATTCTTGATTTATCATATTGCATATTACATTTGCATGCTGAGGAAGGAATAAAATATACAAAAAATTTTGAAGCGTTTCGTCATTGTAGTAAAACAAATGTGAAGAAAGTTCGCCTCGGAATGTCAAAACATCTGTTTATTTTTGGTCATGTTTTGTAAGGTTTTGATTTAAAAACATTGTGTAATTTTTCAATAACAATATTCAAGTTCAAAATTACGTTCTACCATCAAAATCTTTTATGTATGATAAACTGTAGAAGTTGATGCTGTTTTAATTCTCAGAAATGGATATAAAGTACAATAAAAGTAATTCACGGAGTGATATCGATCTAAACATCCTTCAAGCATCAACTCTTGTGCTATTCTACAGAAACCTGACCTATTTATAACCTTCAAAATCAGTCATGTTAAACAATGTTTAATAAATTCTAGACTATAGACAAAACTGATACATGTACAATAATATTGAAAGATAATTTTATTCTAGTAACGGTATATACTAGGTAAACAATAAAATCAATTCACAGAGTTATTTTAACATTCCTTCCTGTGTAATAAATACCCGCACTATGGTGTTTGCCTCTAAATATACACTCATTCATATTGGACTTTCCAAGGAAGAAGTCAAAATAATTCTATAATTATCACCGTACATGTATTCGTCAAATTGAACATAAAATTTTCAGATGACCATATCAACTCTGAGCCTCACATATGTATTTTAAAATACTTAATTCATAACCAGTCTGAAATAACAGAATTTAATTAATGATTGAAGTAAATTACTTAATTAGATTCAAATAAATAATTTTCCCATAATTTGGAACTTTTTAAATTTACTTTCTCAACGACATAAAATATTATTTTAGTACAAAGCGTTTTTGATGAATTTATCAAAATGTGCAAACTGATTTTAGTATTTGGTCGGGAAAAAAACCCATTGAAAATACAACCCGATTAATTTGTCAATGCCTATCTCCCCCCCCCCCCCACACACACACACACACACACACACTCTCTCTCTCTCACTCTCACTTTTTTTTAAAAAACATAGTTTAGTTTATTATGATAGTTTGAAATTTGTTCTTGTACTAAACAGTTTTATTTTTTACATTCACATTGGGTTTGCGTCACCCATTATCATATTTATAGATATCACCTCTCGGCACACCTCGGCCAATTCATACTGGCAACGGAATCAGCAAAGGTTTGTCGAATGAGATTATTTAGCACATGTATGCTGACGATGCAGTGTGGTCAGTTAAAATCATTTGTGTTTTAATTGGATTATATGGATTATATTTCATGAATTCGTTGTCACGACCTATGACATTCGGTAAGTACAAGATTTAGTATAGATTGCATAAAAATAAATAAATGCAAATGGTTAGGTTGAAGTTCAAAAAGGGTCAACATGGTCAAAGATCATCGCATGCCACAGTCGACAAATTTCACATTGTCAAGTTATCTCCCGTTGCGGACATTCAGTATATAACAGACGCAGATCCAGAATTTTTTTTTCAGAAAGGGGGGGGGGGGGGGTGTCACACCTCAGTCAAAAAAATCAGCCCAAGATTTCCTGAGATGGAAATAAAAAATAATAATAAAAACAATGATGGTGGAGTCCCTGTTTTCTAAGGGGGAGGATGTCCAAAGTCATTTTTATTCTCTACAGTACATATATAGTCTTATTTAAATAACTGCTAATTCCAGGGGGGGGGGGGTCTGATCTCCCTAGCCACTGACTCCCTGTACCTGAAATGACAATTGATCTTCTGACTCCATAATAGTAGAAAATTTTTTCATTTGACTATTTATACATATTTTGTTTCCTATGTTTATGTATTTTTGTTTGTCCACGGAAACTTTAACCTTGCCCATATTTTTTAAGTGGATTGGGCTATACACATGGCTTCAATATTTCATAGGTAAATTTCTTTTGGCAAAACCTTTTAATGGGTACCACCAATTTTGACCTCTTGATCTCTTGACCTTGGAGTTTGACCCAATTTTACAAGAAAAATACCTTGAACTTGGCGTAAGTTTTGAACAGGTGGTGCTAGGACTTTCATGCTCTTACATGTGTAATCATTGTGAACTTTCAACAGGTATAATTATTTTTGACCTAGACCTTAGAGTTGAATCCAATTTAACTTTAACCTTGGCAATAACTTTTGAACAGGTGAGGAAGTTCTAGGGATTTCTCCCTTTTTTCACATTTGTATTCCTTGTGACAAGACTTTCCCTTTGATACCAACAATTTAGACCCTTTGACCTTGACCTTGGAGTTTGACTTACATTTGAGAAACTTCAACCTTTGCCAAAAGCTGCCATAACAGTTGCTGTCACAACAAACAAACAAATTACTAAAAAAAAAAACACAGAATACATGTACATATTTTATATTCAACAGATATACATCTGGTCATATCTCTAGTTCTCCCTTGAATGAGACATGGTGATATAAATTTTAAAAAATAATTATAAGAGTTGAAAAGGTTGTGCATATTGAAATATACTAAGCTCTGCGGATGAATTAGATATACCAGTTTAGCTTTATTTTGCTACCCAAAGCACCTTGATTAACTATTTATAAGCATACTGTTTTCTGAAATGTACTGATTTCTGTTGTCCATCTGTTTATCTGCAAACTTTTCACATTAACTTCTTAAGAACCACTGGGCTAATTTCAACCAATTTACATTTAAATATGCAGGGTACTTTTTAAGCGCCCGGATCGATAGATCCCGGGCGTATATTGTTTTTGTCCTGTCTGTTTGTCTGTTTGTCTGTTTATCTGTTTGTCTGTTTGTCAACTTTAACCTTGGCCATAACTTTTGAACAATAAGGGATAGAGACTTCATATTTGGTAAGCATACTCCACTAATAAAGTCCTTTCAAATGACTTCAAGGTCAATGACCTTGTGACCTTGACTAAGACTTATATGCTAAAAATAGCTTTTTCCACTGTTTGTCATAACTTTTGAACCATAGGAGATAGGGACTTCATATTTGGTATGCATACTCCACTAATAGAGTCCTTTCAAATGACATCAAGGTCAATGATCTTGTGACTTTGACTGTGACCTATATGCTAAAAATAGCTTTTTACACTTTTTGCCATAACTTTTGAACCATCAGAGATAAGGACTTCATATTTGGTATGCATACTCCACCGATTAAGTTCTTTCAAATGACACCATGGTCAATGACTTTGTGACCTTGACTGTGACCTATATTCTAAAAATAGCTTTTTCCACTGTTTGTCATAACTTTTGAACCATAGGAGATAGGGACTTCATATTTGATATGCATACTCCACCGATAAAGTCCTTTCAAACGACGGCAAGGTCAATGATCTTGTGACCTTGACTGTGACGGATATGCTAAAAATAGCTCTTTACACTTTTTGCCACAACTTTTGAACCATAGGAGATAGGGACTTCATATTTAGTACGCATACTCCACTGATTAAGTTCTTTTGAATGACACCATGGTCAATGACCTTGTGACCTTGACTGTGATCAATATGCTAAAAGAAGATTTTTTTAACTTTGTTGCCGCCGGGCGCGTAGTGTTTCACAAACACATCTTGTTCCAACATAAATCTTCTTCTCAAGAACAGCAAAGACATTTATTGTCCCCATTTTTGCTAAAGGTAGGGTACATTAAATCTCATTTGTTTGTCAATCTGCCCATCTGTCACAATAAATTTAACCTTGGTCATCATGGTCGTATATTTTGAATGAGAAGAGATAGGACTTTTATATTAAACATGTGTATTAGTATTAAATGGGACAATACCATTCTACATACACTATGATTTTCATTACCCATGATCTTGAAGTTTGACCTAATTTCCTTAAAAAATTAATTGCTTTGAATTGATCATTTTGAAAGATAAATGAAAGGGCATTCATATTACCTGTGATAAGACCTTCCAAAATGTATCATGACTTTTTGACTCTGTGACCTTGACCTTGAAGTTTAACTTAGTTTTCATTAATGTTGTATTTCCTTTTCATTGAGAAGAGATTTGACTTTCACATTTCAAGTGAACATTACCCATAACAAGAGGCTCCCAACATGCTATGATTTTTTACCCCTTGACCTTGATGTTTTAACAAAATTTCAAAAGAGTGAACTCTCCCAAAAGATGATAAGACCACTGTTTAAAACAAAAAAGGAGTTTAGGGAAGACTGGGCTTTTTCCATAAAAAACGTCATTTTTCAACCCTCATTTGACCCCCCGGGCAAAATCAAAATTCCGAAACCTAACTGCACATCTACATGACCCAACCAACCATCTCCCAAAGATGATTAGGATGCTGAATAAAATGTAAGAGGAGTTCAGGGAAGATGGGGCTTTTTCCATAAAAAACATCATTTTTCAACCCTTATTTGACTCCCCGGGGCAAAATCAAAACTCCGAAACCTACCTGCACATCTGCATGACCCCACCAACCATCTCCTAAAATATGATTAGGCTGCTGAATAAAATGTAAGAGGAGTTCAGGGAAGATGGAGATTTTTGCATAAAAAACGTCATTTTTCGACCCCCATTTGATCCCCCAGGGCAAAATCAAAATTCCAAAACCTTACTGCACATCTACATGACCCCACCAACCATCTCCCAAAAGCTGGTTAGGCTACTGAGTAAAATGTAGTAGGAGTTCAGGGAAGACGGGGCTTTTTGGACAAAAAACGTCATTTTTCGACCCCCATTTGACCCCCCGGGGCAAAATCGAAAATCCAAAACCTTACTGCACATCTACATGACCCCACCAACCATCTCCCAAAAGATGATTAGGCTACTGAGTAAAATGTAAGAGGAGTTCAGGGAAGACGGAGCTTTTTGCTTAAAAAACGTCATTTTTCGACCCCCATTTGACCCCCTGGGGCAAAATCAAAATTCCGAAAGCTTACTGCACATCTACATGACCCCACCAACCATCTCCCAAAAGCTGGTTAGGCTACTGAGTAAAATGTAGAAGGAGTTCAGGGAAGACGGGGCTTTTTGGACAAAAAACGTCATTTTTCGACCCCCATTTGACCCCCCGGGGCAAAATCGAAATTCCAAAACCTTACTGCACATCTACATGACCCCACCAACCATCTCCCAAAAGATGATTAGGCTACTGAGTAAAATGTAAGAGGAGTTCAGGGAAGACGGAGCTTTTTGCTTAAAAAACGTCATTTTTCGACCCCCATTTGACCCCCTGGGGCAAAATCAAAATTCCGAAAGCTTACTGCACATCTACATGACCCCACCAACCATCTCCCAAAAGCTGGTTAGGCTACTGAGTAAAATGTAGAAGGAGTTCAGGGTAGACAGGGCTTTTTGGACAAAAAACGTCATTTTTCGACCCCCATTTGACCCCCTGGGGCAAAATCGAAATTCCAAAACCTTACTGCACATCTACATGACCCCACCAACCATCTCCCAAAAGATGATTAGGCTACTGAGTAAAATGTAAGAGGAGTTCAGGGAAGACGGAGCTTTTTGCTTAAAAAACGTCATTTTTCGACCCCCATTTGACCCCCTGGGGCAAAATCAAAATTCCGAAAGCTTACTGCACATCTACATGACCCCACCAACCAACTCCCAAAAGCTGGTTAGGCTACTGAGTAAAATGTAGAAGGAGTTCAGGGAAGACGGGGCTTTTTGGACAAAAAACGTCATTTTTCGACCCTCATTTGACCCCCCGGGGCAAAATCGAAATTCCAAAACCTTACTGCACATCTACATGACCCCACCAACCATCTCCCAAAAGCTGGTTAGGCTACTGAGTAAAATGTAAGAGGAGTTCAGGGAAGACGGAGCTTTTTGCTTAAAAAACGTCATTTTTCGACCCCCATTTGACCCCCTGGGGCAAAATCAAAATTCCGAAAGCTTACTGCACATCTACATGACCCCACCAACCATCTCCCAAAAGCTGGTTAGGCTACTGAGTAAAATGTAGAAGGAGTTCAGGGAAGACGGGGCTTTTTGGACAAAAAACGTCATTTTTCGACCCCCATTTGACCCCCCGGGGCAAAATCGAAATTCCAAAACCTTACTGCACATCTACATGACCCCACCAACCATCTCCCAAAAGCTGGTTAGGCTACTGAGTAAAATGTAAGAGGAGTTCAGGGAAGACGGAGCTTTTTGCTTAAAAACGTCATTTTTCGACCCCCATTTGACCCCCTGGGGCAAAATCAAAATTCCAAAACCTTACTGCACATCTACATGACCCCACCAACCATCTCCCAAAACCTGGTTAGGCTACTGAGTAAAATGTAGAAGGAGTTCAGGGAAGACAGGGCTTTTTGGACAAAAAACGTCATTTTTCGACCCCCATTTGACCCCCCGGGGCAAAATCGAAATTCCAAAACCTTACTGCACATCTACATGACCCCACAAACCATCTCCCAAAAGATGATTAAGCTACTCTGTAAAATACCTTATCATTTATGTATATTGATGCTTCAACAAGCTAATATACAATTCTGGGTATTTATTCCAGAGTAAAGGCATTCGCAAGTGTTTTTCTATTGCCAGCATTATTTTTTAAAAAAATGTGGTAACCATGGGTATAACGGAAATGTATCAATTATATCAACAAACAAAATTTGGAAAAATAATTATAAAAAAGAAATTTCTTCTCCGATCGACATTGCATTGTTTGCGTCATTTCATTGTAACGCTTGACATTGCTCGTAATATAAATTTTTTGAATTTATTTTTGTGCTTATTATATGTAATATACATGTAATTCATATTTAATTTAAAAAATATAAATAAAAATAAACATTTCCGATAAAAAAATTATTTTCAGTCCATGAGAATTTTTCATTATTATTTTTTGATTCAATTTCCCTCGTCGTAAAATCGATAACATGTACGGGTTCTGTTATAGAAATGCATTGCTTTTTAAGATCAAGTTGATTGACGTCTCCT
>NW_026918560.1:0-14380 GCF_032062105.1 Saccostrea cuccullata | reverse complement strand
AGATAAGCTCATGTGACTTTTTTGGATCAAATTCTGTCTGGCGCCCCTCCATAATCCATATGTAAACAATGTCAACTTCTCATGAATCACTTGGCCAATTTCAATCGAATACCTAGCTTTCTACACAAAAGCAATTAATCTATCCAATTATTAATGAATATTTTGACAAGTCCTCTGTTGAACAAATTAATATACATAACAGACATGTACTGTAAAGGATTCCAAAAGATATGCTTAAAACTTTACAGCTGGTTGATCCTTGCTCGAGTACAACTGATTTGCCCATGCACTTTGTCACAAGTCATCTATTTATTGATGTCATTTTCATATTGTGACGTCATAAACATGAAGCAGTATATAATGTAACACGATGTGAACTGTGATTATTATGTGGAGAGAGAGAGGGATACTTTTGCGAACTTTTTGATCACTCCTACTATTTAACAACCCACCACTTTCCAGGGTATCTAAAAGGATACCACTGACCAGACATGCAAGAGTGCAAAGTAAATGCCCATTTTCCTTGTGTGAATATGTATTGCACATTACATAACATCACTTTGATGAATTATTATAGATTTGTGTTGCCTTAATATCACAAAAGATTTTAAGATGATATCAATATAAGAATTGAGAGGCATACAGGAATGGAGCAAACTTTATGAAGATAATTTGGTTAAAAGTCATATTTTTAATAAATCTAATTATATAAGAAAGCTTTTTGAAATAAGCCGGGAATGCTAAAGTTGTATTGTTCAATAATTTTTGTATATATCTGCCAAATTTGATTCCTAATGCTGAAACACTAGTACACCTTTACCCGAAAACTTTATTTCTATTTATAGCTTTAGATTGTCCTTCTTTATGGGTACATGTATAGAGTCTTAAGAATTCACATATTTAAAATACATTTTATGCTTAGTAGTTGTATATACAAAATACTGTTAAAGCAAATTTTGTCAATCTTTTTTAAAATTATCTTTTTGTAAATTTAATCATTAGAGAATTATCAAATGAATTCATCAATGAATGTTACCTGCAGATTTTAATGCCTGTCTTGTCGGCCATTAACAGAAAAACAGTCTGTCGCTATGCACAGAGATCACATGACCCACATACCAGTGTTATCTATGACAGGTATTTTACTTCCTGGTCTGTGAACATTGAGGGTTCTTTTTTCTTTTCTTACTAAGTCTTTGCAAAACTAAGAGTGAACATTAATTCTCTTTAATTTCCTTAGCAAATGCTCACTCTTAAGTTAATACTAAAAAGCAAGTTCGTATAAAGATGCATGTAGAAAGGAATTGCAGGAAAGGACTCAGTTTTTTAGGTCACCTGAGTCACTCAGGTGACCTATTGCTATCCGTTTTCGTCCGTCGTCGTGCGTCGTGTGTAGTGTGTTTAAAACATTTTCAGCTTCTTCTCTGAAACCACTGAACAAATTTCAGCCATATTTAGTATACAGCATCTATGGGTGAAGTGGAACAAAAATTGTGAATTTCATGGTCCCTGCCCCCCTGGGGCCTGGGGGAGGGGGGTAGGGCCAAAACCACTAAAATTACTGCAATCTTTAAAAATCTTCCTCTTTACTTCTGGCGCCCGTTTCATCAAAGGTCGTACGCCCAGTCGTAGCGCTACGCCGGCGTGAAGTTGGGACTAGCACGAAGATTTGCATTTCATTAAAGAGCGTATCGTTACGCCTGACTAAATTTAAGCCAAAATTTTACGTCTGCTCATAGATAGGCGTAAGTTTGGGCGTAAAGTTGAAATAAAGCCTTTTTACTGAATTTAAAACAATTTAGCGAGTTCTAAAGAAAAAGCACGGTTCTAATATTAAGTATTTAGAATACAAACAATGCATCATTTAAGGTGATTCGAACCTGTCACCAAAGTAATTCGATTTTTTTTAAAAATGATAAGAATGATACTAGAGGATTTCCTGTCTTGAATAATGACAGTTTTTGATATGGGTCAATGCGCTAGTTTCCATGGCAACGGCCTCTGAACATGAGAGTGTTGAACTTGTCTGCTGTCCAAAAATAAACAAGTGATTGACATAATCAAAATTAAAAAATAAAAAGATTTTATTTTTAATCGTATTTTTATATCATGGAAATGAAAGATAATAACATTGTCTTCCTACAAAATAAATAAAAGTATTGAAATAGTAAATGTTCAAGAAATTTAATCCGAATTTCCTCAGACTGCTCTTAAAAATGCCATTTTCAGCATGACTTCAAATTGATAAAATGGCAAAAAATCATACCAAGAGTAATTGGAATTTTTTCTTTTAACTTTCTTTGAATAGCAGTGAAACAATGCTTTAAACCTTGAAAAAAAAATTGGTAGGTTAATGAGTCCGGAAGAAAGATATAATCTTCTGACTTTCATTGGGTCTTGCTCAATTTTTAGCCTTTTCCCCCAAAAAACATTTATATATGAAAAGATTAACACAAAAAATCTTAAAAGTTTGCATAAAATAATGAAATACATTGTATAATTTATCAATGCAGAACATTTGAGGTGAAAATATTCAACAAAATAGTCATTAGCTTCAGAAACATAAAAATAATCTCTCAGTTCGAATTTCCTCTGACATATTGAAAGTAAATGCATTTTTCATGTATGCCATGTAATATTTAGGCCAACATTTTTTTTTTTCGTTTAAGCTTACAAACCTGCCGCTCAAGTTTTTGAATTATCAGGGGAGAAAATGAGGAAAACAAGATTTTTTTTTCTTTCCAATGTCAAATTTGAGTCGGGATTGATTAAATTTATGAACTCGTACTCGATCCGGTTTTATGAACATGGTAAATATAGGTAGACTTGCAAAGTCTATAGGTTTAGCAGCACCATAGCTTGGTTCAGTGTAAAAAAAAAAAGTAATCTTTTGTTTTTTACAAATATGCTTTTCGTTTTTGGTTGTTTTTTGTTGTTGTTTGTTTGGTTTTGTTTGTTTGTTTTTATTTTTTGTTGGTTTTTTTTTTTTTTTTGGTTTTGGTTTTGGCAATAGTCAATTAGTTATCTCAGATTTTGAATTTCAGTAAAATGGTAGATTCTGAAAATTCTTTTTTTCCTCCAGGGATAATACATTATAGATATATTTAGAATACTAAAACAACCTTTGCATACACATGAGAATTAATCTGAATACTACCAATTAATGTGTACTTGATCAAAGAATTGCTTTCCATTATACATGTACATTATATGTTTATTCTAGTGTCTTGTTTATCTGTAATTTACATGAAGATGTTTTTTTTTTCCATAGGCCCTGAATTGGTAATAAATCGTTCCCTAATTCTATAATAAAATCATTTAATAGTTTATTTATTTTTATATCTAAAAAAATTAAAATGCTTCATTTCCATGCTTCATTGATGACTATTCTTTCATTTTTAAATTGAAAACCCTATATGAGGCCCCAATTTGAGAATTGACGAGGAGTAACTTCCCTTTTATTGTAAAATATAAACAAAAAATGTACTGTAATTTATGTTGTTTTTTTTTTAAATCATAATTTTTTATTCTATAATAATTATAGCTTAATTTTATGTCTTCAAATATGTCCTAAGTTAGAGAATATTAATTGAAAATATGAAAAAATAACAATCGTTTCACTTATATTAGTAATATCAAAAACAAATAAAGTTTCATTTTTTTTAACGACATGTCTTATAAAGCCAACGTTCTAAGTCGCTAAACTTATCAAAATATACTGAAAGGAAAAAGAAACGCAGGGTAGCATAATTGTCGATAAAAATTTGACCACATGACCGAAAATTACGAAAATTGGTCAGATGGGAAATTTAGTTACTGTGCATAAAAATCAGTATTCAGAATTACTCAACCGTAAAATTTATGACGTCACGTAGGGAAAACACTAAAAAGGCCAAAACACGTGTAATTTGATAACGACGTGTTTGTCCACAAATCTTGTTGCATTATTTGATGCATATTAGGTATGCACATAGTTTTTCAATATTAAGAGACATTATGAATTTATTGCAATCTTGGCACAGTTTACGGAAGTTCAATGGGGTCTTGTTTTGGGGTTACCTAATCAATGAAAAAGGCAACAACGGTTTACTTAGCAGTCTCTTGTAAATTTTCCCCCATAAAATTTTTTAGCCATTGTCAGAGAGGGTCTGGAGTGGATTTCAATCAACCGTGACGATAACGTTAACGCGAAACAGAGCCATGTTACGAGCGGGTTATTCGTCCGGCCATCTCTTAAATCGCCACCCTACTACCACAAAAACAGCCATTTATAGTGTACACGATTATAATCATTACATTCATACGAAATTTGAAAGAAAACAATTGCGCAATTTGTTTTTTTGAACCAGTCAACTTACTGTTGTATTCCTCTCACTGGCGCATGTGCGCGCCGTTTGACTTATTTTTTTTGCGTGGTTACCCATGCTAAATATAGCCAGGGTTTGAAAGATAAACACTCTGATGAAATTCTATGCAAAGGAGAAATAAGACTCTGAGAGATGCACGAAATGGACATCGAAGATAATGAGAGTTTTCGATTTTCCCCTTTGGGGGGTATCGTCATTTGAGCTTCAATTACTCATGAATAATTACACAAAATCATATGAGAATTTGGTTATGTCTTTTTGAAAGATGATTTTAAAAGTTAGATAGGAAAACTAAAAAGTATTTTAAGACAAACAAATTTAATTCACCTCAAAAGTTTACCCTGCGTTTCTTTTTCCTTTCAGTATATTATGTGTATATATGGTATTTCTCTTCATTTTCATTTTACGTTTAATGTCTGGTGGGCAATTGTGTACCTTGCTTTACATATATGTATGATTTTAATGTTCCAAGTACGTACATGTATACGGTATAGCGTAGGCTGCATACATGTAACAGTCATTGTTCATGTTTCAACGTTATCACAGGTGCGTAGGGCCTGTTTGTAATGTGAATTGAGTATAAACTTATGACTGAAATAATTATGGTCAGGTCCTTCAGACTTCTTAGCCCATCTTGCTGTTTGAATAATGGACACCCGTTGGTATTTACACAGGCACCTGAATTTTTATCAATGAGTCGCTAAAAAAGCCAAATAACGAAAAATTCTACCCCCTCTATATATAAATACACAAGGTGTGCAACGCCGCGCCGTTTGACCCCCTCTCGGTTCAGGCTTGAATTTAACACATAAATCGGACATGCCTAGCGGTTTGCGTGTAGCTTTGGGTTCAAATATGATATTTCTCGCTATACATTTCTTCCTTAAGTTTAAATCCAACGCGTTGATAATGCAAACAACTAAAATTCATGCAAACTTCGAATTTCGTTCCAAGGCCCGATCGCCATCAGCTGACGTCACGTAAATGTAATCTCTACACCAAATGCTCTAATACATAAATTAATCAAACATATGTTAAATAAAATCAAGGATAACAAAAAATATGATTTTTCCGTATTTAATTAAGTCTTTCCACCTTTCTGTGGAAAGACTTCTTGAAATGCTTATGTTTACTATTATTATTATTAGGTCTTTCCACCTTTCTGTGGAAAGACCTCTTGAAATGCTTCTGTTTATTATTATTAGGTCTTTCCACCTTTCTGTGGAAAGACCTATTGATATTCTTCTGTTTATTATTATTTTTATTATTTTTCCGCCGGACGAATTTTTGTTTCAAGGTCTTTTGAAAAGATTTATAGTTTATAAGAATGTACTTTGTAAGAGATATTTGAAAAAAACCCTGCGTATATGAACTATGAACTTTTTCAAAGTTATTGCCCCTTTTGCAAGAAATGCTTGTTATCGCTACTCCTTCGAAACCGTAAACCGTAGAAATATGAAACCTTCACTAAAGTCTTCGACTAATTGAGAGGACTCTGGAATCTATTCATTGCGAAAGTATTCGGTGACTCCTTCAATGAGTTATTGCCCCTGAAACTTTATGAATTTTAGATATAATTAAAAATTTTCAAAACGAGAAGTGATAGAGACATGGGACCAACTGCATAAGATTCACTGACCTTTGATCATGAAATTAATGCAAAGGTCAAAGGTCAAGGTCATTCCAAATTTGAGAAATTAAGCTCTTTTTATATCTTTTTTGTCTTTTAACATATACAAACTCTCTTAGCATCATTAATATGTACTCTTAAAACTATTTTAAAGATTTAATTCGTATTCCTAAAGATTGACCCTATTAAAAGTTATCACCCTTTGTACGAAAAACCTTGTTATCGCTACTCCTTCGAAACCGTAAACCATAGAAATATGAAACCTTCACTAAAGTCTTTGACTAATTGAGAGGACTCTGGAATCTATTCATTTCGAAAGTATTCGGTGACTCCTTCAATGAGTTATTGCCCCTGAAACTTTATGAATTTTAGAAATAATTAAAAATTTTCAAACCGAGAAGTGATAGAGACTTGGGACCAACTGCATAAGATTCACTGACCTTTGATTATGAAATTAATGCAAAGGTCAAAGGTCAAGGTCATTCCAAATTTGAGAAATTAAGCTCTTTTTATATCTTTTTTGTCTTTTAACATATACAAACTCTCTTAGCATCATTAATATGTACTCTTAAAACTATTTTAAAGATTTAATTCGTATTCCTTAAGATTGACCCTATTAAAAGTTATCGCCCTTTGTACGAAAAACCTTGTTATCGCTACTCCTTCGAAACCGTAAACCATAGAAATATGAAACCTTCACTAAAGTCTTCGACTAATTGAGAGGACTCTGGAATCTATTCATTTCGAAAGTATTCGGTGACTCCTTCAATGAGTTATTGCCCCTGAAACTTTATGAATTTTAGAAATAATTAAAAATTTTCAAACCGAGAAGTGATAGAGACTTGGGACCAACTGCATAAGATTCATAGACCTTTGATCATGAAATTAATGCAAAGGTCAAAGGTCAAGGTCATTCCAAATTTGAGAAATTAAGCTCTTTTTACATCTCTTTTGTCTTTAAACATACACTTAATGTGTTTGCATCAATGATATGTACTCTTAAAACTATTTTAAATATTTCATTTTTGTTCCCTAAGATTAACCCTTTTAAAAGTTATTGCCCCTTGTGCGAAAAACCTTGTAATCACTACTCCTCGGAAACTGTAGACCGAAGAGACACCAAATCTTCACTAATGTCTTAAGGATCTTTAGGCATAACTTCACTGTATAAGTGCAAAAGGATCTGATGACCCCTTATATGATTTATTGCCCTTTAACGTCTTTGTTCTGATTATTAAACCTTATAACTTAAAAACTATAAGTCGTAGAAGCACGGGGTCATGCAATTGCATTGTGACTCCTGACCTCTGACCTTGAACATTTCCTCAAGGTCAAAGGTCAAGGTCATTTCAAATTTTTTTTATTTTCATTTTTTTTTATCCTTTAAGACAATTTTGGTTTCTTATTCATGGAATTTAATTTTAAGCAGTCAGATATAAAACAAAATTGAAATTCAAAGAAGGTGGAAAGACCTCTTATTGTTCTGTGAACAATAAGTCTCCTAGTTCTTTTTTTTATTATTTTTCCGCCGCATGTTTTTTTGTTTGAAGATATATCGAAAAGATTTATAGTTCATAGGAATGTACTCCGTAAAAGATGTTTGCAGTTGACCCTGCGTAAATGAACCTTAACCGCTTTAGAAGTTATTGCCCCTTTCGCAAGAAATGCTTGTTATCGCTACTCCTCGGAAACCGTAAACTGCAGAGGTATGAAACCTTCATGAATGTCTTCGACTAATTTAGGGGACTCTTCAATCTATTCATTGCGAAAGTATTCGGTGCTCCCTTCAATGAGTTATTGCCCCTGAAACTTTTTGAATTTTACAAATAATTAAAAATTTTCAAAACAAGAAGTTGTAGAGACATGGGACCACCTGCATAAGCTTCATTGACCTTTGACCTTAAAATTCATGTTAAGGTCAAAGGTCAAGGTCATTCCTAAAATGAGAAAATAAGCTCTTTTTGTATCTCTTTTGTCTTTCAACATATACTTAATGTCTATGCATCATTAATATGTACTCTTAAAACTGTTTCAGAGATTTCATTCTTGTCCCCTAAAATTAAACCTTTTATAAGTTATTGCCCCTTGTGCGAAAAACCTTGTTATCGCTACTCCTCCGAAACTGTACACCCTAGAGACACCAAACCTTTACTAATGTCTTAAGGGTCTATAGACCTAACTTCATAATATAAGTGCAAAAGATTCTGATGACCCCTTATATGAGTTATTGCCCTTTAACTTCATTATACTTACTATTAAACCTTGTATCTTGAAAATTATAAATGGTAGAAGCATGGGGTCAATTGCATTGTGACTCTTGACCTTTGACCTTGAATATTTTGTCATGGTCAAAGGTCAAGGTCATTCCAAAAATGAGAAATTAAGCTCTTTTTATATATCTTTTGTCTTTTAACATATGCAATCAATCTTTGCATCATTAATATGTACTCTGCAATATATTTCAAAGATTTCATTCTTGTTCCCCAAGATTGACCCTATCAAAAGTTATTGCCCCTTATGCGAAAAACATTGTTATCGCTACTACTTCATAACCGTAGACCGTAGAGGCATGAAACCTTCACTAATGTCTTAGGGGTCTTTTGGCACACCTTCATTGTATTAGTACTAAAGGATCGAATGACCCCTTATATGAGTTATTGCCCTTTAACTTCTTTGCACTTAATATTTAAACTTATAACTATAGAACTAAAAGTCGTAGAGGCATGGGGTCAATTGCATTGAGACCCTTGACCTTTGACCTTGAAGATCTGATCAAGGTCAAAGGTCATTTCACAAAAAAATTAATTTTCATTTTCTTTTTTTAAGCCATTTCCCTTAAAATTAAATTAGAGAGTGAAATATAAAACTAAAAAATTAAAAAGGTGGAAAGACCTCTTATTGTTCTGTGAACAATAAGTCTCCTAGTTATTATTATTATTTTTCCGCTATGGACTTTTGAACCGAAAGACTTATCGAAAAACTTTTTAGTTCATGATATTGGATATTAAAAGTTATTTCGAAAAACAACCCAACATATATGACCTATGACCCCTTACGGAGTTCTTGCCCCTTTTATGTAAAACCTTGTTATCGCTACTCCTTCGAAACCGTAAACCGTAGAAATATGAAACCTTCACTAAAGTCTTCGACTAATTGAGAGGACTCTGGAATCTATTCATTGCAAAAGTATTCGGTGACTCCTTCAATGAGTTATTGCCCCTGAAACTTTTTGAATTTTAGAAATAATTAAAAATTTTCAAAACGAGAAGTGATAGAGACATGGGAACAACTGCATAAGATTCATTGACCTTTGATCATAAAATTCATGTAAAGGTCAAAGGTCAAGGTCATTTCAAAATTGAGAAATTAAGCTCTTTTTATATCCTTTTTGTCTCTTAACATATACAAAGTGTCTTAGCATCATTAATATGTACTTTTTAAACTATTTTTAAGATTCAATTCGTATTCCGTAAGATTGACCCTATTTAAAGTTATCGCCCTTTGTGCGGAAAACCTTGTTATCGCTACTACTGCGAAACCATAAACCGTACAAATATGAAACCTTCACTAAAGCCTTTGACTAATTGAGAGGACTCTGGAATCTATTCATTGCGAAAGTCTTCGGTGACCCTTCAATGAGTTATTGCCCCTGAAACTTTTTAAATTTTAGAAATAATTAAAAATTTTTAAAACGAGAAGTGATAGAGACATGCGACCAACTGCATAGGATTCATTGAGCTTTGAGCTTAAAATTCATGTAAAGGTCAAAGGTCAAGGTCATTCCAAAATTGAGAAATTAAGCTCTTTTTATATCTTTTTTGTCTCTTAACTTATACGAACTATCTTAGCATCATTAATATGTACTCTTAAAACTATTTTAAAGATTCAATTAGTATTGCGTAAGATTGACCCTATTAAAAGTTATCGCTCTTTGTGCGGAAAACCTTGTTTTCGCTACTACTGCGAAACCTTAAACCGTACAAATATGAAACCTTCGCTAAAGTCTTCGACTAATTGAGAGGATTCTGGAATCTATTCATTGCAAAAGTCTTCGGTGACTTCTTCAATGAGTTATTGCCCCTGAAAGTCTTTGAATTTTACAAATAATTAAAAATTTTCAAAACAAGAAGGTATAGAGACATGAGCCAACTGCATAAGATTCATTGAGCTTTGAG
The DNA here is from genome assembly GCF_032062105.1 of Saccostrea cuccullata. NCBI lineage: Eukaryota > Metazoa > Mollusca > Bivalvia > Ostreida > Ostreidae > Saccostrea > Saccostrea cuccullata. The sequence goes on along the minus strand of NW_026918560.1, from coordinate 4,208 downwards.
CTTAAAATTCACGTAAAGGTCAAAGGTCAAGGTCATTCCAAAACTTAGAAATTTAGCTCTTTTTATATCTCTTTTGTCTTTCAACATATGCTTAATGTCTATGCATCATTAATATGTACTTTTAAAACTGTGTCTTACATTTCATTCTCGTCCCTTAATATTGACCCTTTTAAAAATTATTGCCCCTTGTATGAAAAACATTTTAATTGCTATTGCTCCAAAACCGTATACCGCAAAGACACGAAACCTTCTCTAATGTCTTATGGGACTTTAGGCAAAACTTTTATGTTCAAGTGCAAAAGGATCTGGTGACACCTTGAATGAGTTATTGCCCTTAAATGCTTTTGTGCTTACTATTGAACCTTGTAACTTTTAAACTATAAGTCCTAGAGACATGAGATTAATTGCAATGTGACCCTTGACCTTTGACCTTGAATATGATTTGAAGGTCAAAGGTCAAGGTCACCTGAAAAATTCTAAATTTTCATTTTTTTCTTCTTTTAAGCCATTCCTGGTTTCTTTTTTTTATGAAATTTAATCTTAGAGATAAATTATAAATGAAATTGAAATTCAAAAGGTGGAAAGACCTCTTATTGTTCTTTGAACAATAAGTCTCCTAGTTATTTTTTGTTCCCGGACTTTTGAAACCGCAAGACTTATCGAAAAACTTTGTAGTTCATGATATTGGATATTAAAAGTTATTCCGAAAAACGACCCCCCGTGTTTGAACTTTGACCCCTTTCAAAGTTATTGCCCCTTTCGCAATAAATGCTTGTTATCGCTACTCCTTTGAAACAGTAAACCGTAGAGATACAAAACCTTCAACAATGTCTGCGACTACTTTAGGAGATGCTTGAATCTATTCATTGCCAAAGGATTCGTAAACCCCTACAATGAATTATTGCCCCTGAATGTTTGCGAAGTTTACGAATATCAAGAACTTTTCTAAAACGACAAGGCGTAGAGACATGGGACCAACTGCAAAAGATTCATTGACCTTTGACCTTAAAATATAGGTCAAGGTCAAAGGTCAAGGTCATTCAAAATATGTTAAAATTAAGCATTTTTTATAGCTCTTTTGTTCTTAACCAAATTCTAAACATCTTTGCAGCTTCAATATGTACTCTTGAAACCATTTCAGAGATTTCATTCTTGTCCCCTAAGATTGACCCCTCTAAAAGTTAGTGCCCCATTCAGTGTAAACCCTTGTTATCGCTACTCCTCCGAAACCGTAAACCGTAGAAGTACGAAACTTTCAACAATGTCTGCGACTAATTTAGAACACTTCTCATTCCATTAGTGCGAAAGAATTCGTAAACCATTTTAAGTAGTTATTGCCCCTGCCAGTTTATGATGATTGCGAAGAACTAAAAACTTCTTAACAACAAGTCGTAAAGACATGGGCCCAACTGCATGAAATCTTTTGACCTTTGACCTTGAAGAATAGGTCAAGGTCAAAGGTCAGGGTCATTGGAATACTATAGAAATTGTCGATTTAAGCTATTAAAAAAAAATGACCTTGGCCTTGATATTTGACTTTGACCTTTGACCTTGACCCCTTTTTCAGAAAGTAATAAAGAAATATTCATTACCTTTATCTAGATTCATCTTCAAGTGTTCATCTCAAGTTTATCTCTCTCTTTCTTTCTTTTTTTATGACCTTGACCTTTGACCTTGATAAATGACCTTGACCTTTGACCCCTATTGACGCAAAGGTCACAATCAAGCTAAAGGTCGTCGAGGTATTTTCAACTCTTATTTTAACAAATGCTTATATCCCCTCCCCTTTTTTTCTTAAAAAAAAAAATCAACAGCAGCATAGAGAAAATGTCTACAAGTCAAAAGACACGATGTATCGACATAATATTTGGAGTAAAAGCAAGAAGAGACCTTGAAAAAAGTGTCCTGAGAGTTTTAAGGTGAGTCTCTAAAATATTATGAAATTCTAGTGAAAATCGGCAACATCTGCATTTTTTTTCTGTCTGAAATTTAGTTATTGCTGAGCATAAAAATTAATTAAAGCCCGTATTAGCTATTTCTGCAATTGTTGTTAATATCATTCGATTCTCCTGCTCTATTACGACATTTTAATGCCAAGTATTCTTGCTTTCTTTAGAGTATGGAATTTATTTCAATTTTATTTGGATTTAATATTAATGGAATGAATCTTGATTTCATCTGAAATTTGATTTTTTTTTTCCCCTAGAATAACACAATCCCAAGAAATAGCGACTTTCAGCATAGTAAAAAGAAATACACGTTTCTTCCCTGAGTTTCCCATCTAGAATTATATGTTTGGAATTTTATTTATGCTACTTACATTGAATTACATGCCTATTTCGGTCCGGAATGTTAAAACCCGAACCCGATTCTCTGTTTTCCTTTTCCATAATTACAAACTGCCTAGTCTGGTCCCCTTCCCACAATTCCGTTCGCGCACTCTCTACATATCAATGTAGAGAGTGCGCGAACGGAATTGTGGGAAGGGGACCAGACTACAAACTGCCTTGCATCTCTCGCTCATGTTTCTCACATGCTCTTAAATAATTTATCGCCATCCATTTCAAACATAAAACAACTCAAATCGGATATTTTCAAACATCTCTTTAATACATGTATAATGCACATAATTTATGATGCAGGTACACATGGGACATTTCACGATGTTTTCACTTACGCTTCCGTCTTGATGCGCAGATCAAATGCATGTGATTTATATTAATAGGTATATCATAATTTTAATCAGACCCTACCCCTTACATCTTAACTCGAAAACAATCTCATTCAAGCTCATACATACACCTAGGAACGTGTTACAATGTTTTTTATGTGGCTCTCTTTGCGTGATCAATGAACTCGTGCTTATCCCCGAGTCGACTACCAACAATCTAGATAGGAAGTCTGTTTACGGTAAAATTATACCAACTGCGAGCCCGATCTAAAATCCTAGTAGAGAAATGAGAATTTTTCTGTTTTATTTATTTTCTTGCTTTTTTCCTACTTTTTTCAGCCCAAATGATATTGAAACACTTAAAAAGGTGGAAAGACGTCTTATTGTTCTCTGAACAATTAGTTTACTAGTTATTTCTTTTTTTTTTTGTTTATTAATGAAATAAATCTATAATTGTTGTATTAAAAAGTTCATGTATTAGAGCATTTGGTGTAGAGATTAAATTTCCGTTACGTTTCGCGTTGCGCAGTTGACGTATTTTCGTCACGTTCGAATCACCTTAATTATACATACTATGAAGAGTGAGGGGGCTGTTACAACCACTTAATTTTGGGACGTAGTTGATTTTAGTAATAAAGTACTTAAATTTCAATAAATTTCTGCTGAGAAGAAAAGATTGATTGTCTAATTAGAGATTTCTTCGATTACCATTTCTTACGTTTTGACAATGCATTGATACACATTTGACTGTGCTATTGTATGTGTAAGGTATTGTAAATCAACTATACATATATAACTATATTTCTACACCCCGCTTGAAAAGCGGAAGGGTATATAGTAATCGGGATGTCCGTCCGTCTTTCTGTTACGTTTTGGGGGTACCCATCTCTATCTGCAACTTTTCTCATGCATACCACTGAATGAAATTTGATGAAACTTTTACAGAATCTTTATTACATATTGCCATTGTGCCGTATTGTACATTTTGATCCGACACATATTTTGGGGTTTACCATAGCAAAACATGGACACTGCCACTATATCCATATGGGAGACGGGGGTGTATCTTTTATTGAACTCACTGCTTACGGTACCTTTAGTTATATTTTTTGTTTCATTCACTAAAAAGGTCTATTTTGAAAGAAAATATCTTCCCAAAAACATATGGTCGAATGTTCTATAGTCGTGCGTGCCCAGTAGTCGTGCACCATTTTGTTTGTTGTCAAAAGTTGGTCACGTGCTAGATATTACGTCACAAACAACTGATTTTCAAAGAAGAGAGTAGGTAGTGTCTACTCTAAAACAAAATGTTGAATATGCATTGGAAACATTTATTAATTAATCAAATAAACATGCCATCTATGGACATGGCGAGCACATGGCTAATTAGCATAATCATACGTGATGGTCATTTGGTTTTTTTTTCTTTTGTCAAGAATTTTAAAAGATGACTTCATAAAATTGCTATAGTCCTTATACTGAAATACGTAATTATTACGTAGACATACGTGTAAAACCAAAGAAAAACATGACTTAT
>NW_026918559.1:0-14510 GCF_032062105.1 Saccostrea cuccullata | reverse complement strand
CGGCAAAATTATGTGGAGGGGGCGTGGTAGCTCAATGAGTACAATACTTGAATCAAAAATTAATTCTTCGGCTGTTTGCAGTTCATCACAAATAAGTTTTTACATCCTCTTATATCAACTAGTCATTTGCTTTCCCTATGATTTCATTGTTGTTGTTTTTGCATTAATTGTCGAATGCAAACAACTCAAACAATTCCTAGCTTTTCTACTTTTTTAGGGGGGGGGGGTTGAAATGTTTTAAGGCATAGTAAAACGTTGTACGTAAGAAGGGTATTTTTAAATTTACATGATCCTGAACCAGAATGATCGGCTTTATGTCACGTGATTCGGTAATGGAGAAAATGATCCGCTAAAGGAGAAAACATCATTCATACAAGTACAGTGATAATTTTTTATTTAATCAGTGGTTATTGGTAATATATATATGATGTTATAAGTAAAACATAGTACCACCAAACAATGTTGTAAAATGAATTTAACTCAAACTCAGGTACGAAATATCCAAGCAAATTTACTAAGTGATTCGATATCGGCAACCTCACTGTAATAATAAAGAATACAGAAAAGAAACATACGACAAGTTTATAAAAATCTATACCCTCTGATACTAAAACAGAGAGTATGAACTTTTATGCCACCTTAAACGAAGTTTCGGGGGGTATATATAGTTTTTTTTCCCTGTCTGTTTGACTGCCTGTCTGTTTATCAGCAAAAACTTGAACGTATTTGCTCATAACGTTTGTGTGGGCAGGGCTATGGCTTTCATATTTCACAACTTGTGACAAGGCCTATCTTTACGTACCACAAACGTTGAACTCTTGACCTTGGAGTTTCACGTACTTTTACAAAAATAGAAATACATGTGCCACACTTAGTTTAACCTTGGCCATAGCTTTTGAACAGTTAGTTCTAGGGCTTTCATATCTCACATCTGTGCTTCTTATGACCTGGGTATAAATATTTTTTACCTTGACCTTAGAGTTTGGCTTACTTTTTAAAATACTTTAATCTTGGCCACAACTTTTGAACAATTGGAACTAGGGTTTTCATATTTCGCAAGTGTATCCCTTGTACATCAAGATCTTCCTTTGGTTACCAGCACTTTTGACCTTTTAACATGCACTGACCTCCGAAGTTTGACACGCAATTGCGAACATTCAAACTCGATCACCATAGGCTGCCATACGGGGACATCAGTCGTTCACAAGCATACCTTTTTTTATCATTGGAACCTCATCAACCTCGGGAGCAGCATATTTGCGAACTCAAAGATATCTGCATTTGTCATTTGATCTGTTGAAATAATATTATAAACATATTTAGCTCTTCTGAGCCGAAGGCTCAAAGATATGGCACGCCAATTTCACAGAAATGAGCTAAACATAGTTTCATAGTCGATAAACTATAGGTTTATCGGTTGTAAACTATAGTTTAAAGACTGTAAAATATAGTTAACAACGTTAATCTATATTTTACATATGGCACGCCAAATTCACAAAAATGAGCTAAACCTAGTTTCACAATTGATAAACTAGGTTTATCGACTGTAAACTATAGTTTACAAACCGTAAACTATAGTTAACGATTCGTTAAGTATAGCTTTCATCTGTAAAATATGGCACGCCAAATTCAAAAAAATGAGATAAACCTAGTTTCACATTTGATAAACTAGGTTTATCGACTGTAAACTATAGTTAACGATTCGTTAAGTATAGTTTTCATCTGTAAAACTATATTTAACGGTTGTTAACTATAGTTTACGACTGATAATCTAAGTTTATGTGTCTGTAATAAGCGTTAACAATAGATTTTGTTGATAAACATAGATTCACGTTTGTAAACTATAGTTTACAATCGTAAACTATAGTTAAGAGTTGTTAATCATAGTTTCACAAATCGTGAAACTATATTTATCAGATCGTTAACTATAGTTAATGGTTTGTAAACTATAGTTTACAAATCGTGAAACTGTATTTATCAGATAATCTATATTTTTTGCAATTGCAAATGATAGGTTTCGGTGTTAAGTAAAGTTTACAGTTGTGAAACATAGATTATCGCGTTAACTACAGTTTACAGATGTAAAATATAGATTAACGTTGTTAACTATAGTTTACAGTCCGTAAACTATAGTTTACAACCGATAAACCTAGTTTATCGACTGTGAAACTATGTTTATCTAATTTTTGTGAATTTGGCGTGCCATATTTACATCTGTAAACCATAGTTAACGCGATAATCCATGTTTAAGAACCGTAAACTATACTTAACTCTGAAAACAATCATTTGCGTATGCAAAACACAGATTATCTGATAAATACAGTTTCACAATTTGTAAACTATGGTTTACAACTCTTAACTATAGTTAACAATCTGATAAATATAGTTTTACGTTTTGTGAAACTATGATTAACAACTTTTAACTATAGTTCACGATTGTAAATTATAGTTTACAGACGTGGATATACGTTTATCAACAAAATCTATTGTTAACGTAGATTAGCATCCGTAAACTATTGTTAACAGCCATTAAATTTAGTTTTGCAGATAAAAACTATAGTTAACAAACTGGTAACTATAGTTCATGGTTTGTAAACTATAGTTTACAGTCGATAAACCTAGTTTATAAACTGTAAAACTATGTTTAGCACATTTTTGTGAATTTGGCGTGCCTTATAATGAGCTAATACTATGGCCATTTGTGCGGTGTGCGTAAACATTTTAGAACATGGGCCATAACTCAAGAACCCTCTTGCTCAATCCTTGTCAAAGTCACATGGTATCCTTGGCTCAAGGGCTACCATTTAAACTAAAACTAGGGTTGGGACCCTTAAACAAGGGGGATAATCAGGAAAATAAAACCAAAAGTATTGGTTGCTGAAAAATCTTCTTCTCTAGAACCACTGGGCAGATTATCACAAAACTTACATACAAGGATGAGGATATGCTATAGATTAAAATTTGCACGGGAAATTACCTTGGGGCAAAGTGTATGGTCTTAAGGTCACTTCAAAGTTGAAAAAAATTTCTTTATAAAAATGTTGATAATTTGCTTACTATAAAGACTAGAATCATAAAATCTTGTAAGTTGATGCTTCTTAGGACTTCATATCATGTTAATTCAAAAATATGCCATGGTGACCAACTTTTTAAATTCTGTCTCGAAGTGATAAGATTTGAAGGCATATTTTGGACATTTTAAGGCCTTTGATCATCAAACTTTGTCAGTAGGTGCATTTTGGGTCTTCAAACAACGTCAACTTAAAAATAGGTCACAGTCTATGTTTTTATGGCTTATATCTTCTACAACATTTAAGGCAATTATTTCAGATACTAACATGTTTAAAATCACTAAACCTTTAAGTTGATGCTTGGAGCTTGAATAATTTTTTGTCAAAAAATAGGTCACAGTGACGATCATCAAAGTTTGTCAGTTGATGGCTTGATGCATCTTGGTTCTTCGGAGAATACTGACCAGAAAGTAGGTCAAAGCGACCTTTTTTGACATTTTATGGCTATATTTAAGTATCTAGGGTACTTATTGGTTTAGATTCTTCAAACAATCTTTGTAAGTTGATTCATCTTAGGTTTTTGGACAATGTCAACCAAAATGTAGGTCACAGTGACCTTCTTTTGAAATATTATGGCTTAAGTATCTCTGGTCCTTATTGGCATAGAATCATAAAACTTTGTCAATTGATGCATCTTACATATAGGTCTTGGAGAACGTCGACCAAAAAGTAGGTAACGGTGACCTACTTTTATAATTTCGTTGCTATATTTAAATACCGGTATCTCAGGTAATTATTGGCTTAGAATCATCAAACTAATTGTCGATTGATGCATCTTGGGTTCTTTGATAATATCAACCAAAAAGTAGGTCATGTTGAACTTCTTTTGAAATGTTCTTTATCTTTATATTTCGGATGATAAAGGGCTTCGAATCATCACACTTTGTCAGTTAAATATCCTGGGCTCTCAATGCTTAACCAAAATATAGGTCAGTATGACTTACTTTTGCTATTCAGGGATACATAAAAGCTTCAAATAGAAGCGAGAGATTGTACAATTGATCAGAAAAGCTATTCAAGGCCCTTGGCATCTTGTTTTAGTTTATATTGATATGAAGACCCCTTAACGAATTTGTATGGCAAGCCCTTTTATTATTTATTCGAAAATAAAATTTATCTTAAAATTACAGAGATATCTCTCATTTTAGGGAGATATCTCTTAAAAAATAGAGATACCTCTCAACATAAAGAGATATCTCTCGTTTTTAAAAGATTTCTCCGTGAGAAAAAGATATCTCTTAAAACTTAGAGAGATATCTTTTATACTTAGAGATATATCTCTTTTTATTAGAGAGATATATCTTCTACTTAAAAAGATATCTCTTTCTCCTTTAGAGATATCTCTTTCGTGAAAAGAAATATCTCTTTCGTGAAAAGAGATATCTCTCAACGTTAAAGAGATATCTCTTTTACTTTAAAAAAATTTGGAGATATCTTTCCAAGTTAAAGAGCTATCTTTCTCAGTTATTCTTAAGAGATATCTCTTAAAGTGAAAGAGATATCTTTCAAAAGTGTCTAAAAGAGATATCTCTCTTCATATTTTTTTAAAATTTAAATTACATTTCAAATGACTTCTCCCTTACCGTAAGTAAGCTTTTTATTGGCGGAACTACTCAAATTAGGAATAGTTGATTATTTCATAAGCTGAGAAAATTCGGTCCATTGCATTTGAGATTATACATATGCTTATATTTTCGTTTTTCTGAATATTAAACTTTTAGCATTTTTATCAACGAAGTTACCATTATAATTTGTTGTTTCAAGCAAAGGATTTATAGCATTTTTGTCTACAGTACATGTATTATTCTGGGTAATTGCTAATTGCTCAGTCTTTTTTCTTATAACATCGAAACTATTCCAGAGACTTTACTTCCTGCTTCACTTTTGCTTTAAAGTGGAGAATTAATTATTTTTTTTAAGCATCACTGGAAAAGAAATACCTCTTTCATTAAAAGAGATATCTCTTTAGCTTATAACGATATCTCTATTTGAAAACTTAATGAGATATATCTCTAACTAAGAAAGATATCTCTTTTAATCTTGTTAAAGAGATATCTATCTAACGTTAAGAGATATCTCTCTCGCTTAAAGAGATATCTCTCTAGCTTAAAGAGATATCTCTCTAAGTAAAAGAGATACCTCTCTCACAAAAAGAGATATCTCTTTTGTTTAAAGAGATATCTCTATAAGGTTTAGATACCTCTTTTAGTCAAAGAGATATCTCTATAAGCTAAAGAGATATCGCTATATGCTAGAGAGATATCTCTCTTATGGTGAGGAAAATTTTATTTCACAAATAAATAGTAAAAGGGCTTGCCATAGATTTAAGATCTTCTAATTTATTCTTTTAATCTGCTTAGAAAATAGGGTAATCTGAATAATTCAATTACAATTATAGAACTTTTATTTTCCTTCTGACCAGAATTGGCAAAAATATTTTTAGTAATTATTTTATTCCCTGAACTAATTGTGGACTCTTTGCTGTTGGTAGTTTTGAAATTGTTGGATACAGACTTGAGATTACATGAGAATTTCATGCGATAGTAAAGTTTCCGCCATCCTTCCTTCTCAGCTGTCTGTCTGTAAACATTTTTTTCAAAATGCTACTCCTCCTACAGTTTTGGTTAGATTTCATTATAACTTGGCCCACAAGTAGAATACACCAAGATACGGGGGTACATAATTCAGTATATCAGTTTTCCTACAGTTTTAGTCTTATTTTAATAAATCTTGCCAAGAAAAAGACTAAACCAGTGATCATTTTTAAAATTTATTACTGTTGCAAGTTTCAAGTTCAAAAGTTCCACTTCTCTTCCTTCATTATAAGTTTAACCAGTTGATTTACAGTCTCATCAGAGACTTCTAAAATGATGATGTTTGCAAAAGTCAGAAACTTTGTCAGAAACAGATTCCAGGACTAGTATATCTATGAAAGTAAATGTGGATAATAGTCATTCAACTGAATTCCCATAATTCCATTGTGACCATCCCTCATGTACAGGTACAGTCCTCCACTCCCTCCCTCAGGGTCTCCTGGGAGGTGGGCGTGGCAGAAGGATCTGGGTCCGGGGCCCAGACATGGGAGTACCCCCAGGAGTCTACCATCAAAGCTGTAGTGACAGAGGTGTTCTATATAGGCCTCAGACTGGGCATTGTGCTGGGTGAAGGTCACGAGAAATCCCACTATAAGATAATGTAACTAATATGATGTCAACATTTCATTTGAAGAACAATTCACCTTTTAAAATTTCAAACTTGTTTTTGATATATAAATTCCACACTAAACAGATATCCCGGTTCAGTTGTTCTGAAAAGCACATGGTTCAATTCCTTGTACTATGTTCTATCCAAAAGTACTATAAGACTCTCAAGTGTTTAGTTCGGACTTAAGACATCAGGAATGTCATAGTGTCATTAGCAAGTGAAATCTGGATGAGGTCAAAATTTTACTTGTTCATTGGATTAATCAATCCATTTACATGAGCATTTTATATGAGCAATGTTGTGATAGTAATTGTAGTACCAAGCTCAGGACTAATGAGATGCAAAGGAAATGGACCATAACAGAGTACTGACCCGACGTACTGATGAAGTAGGCCTCCACTGGATAACCTGCCAGGGTCAAGGTCAGGAAAACAGTGACCTCTGTGCACCTAGCAAAGATAAAAATTAGTTAAGGAATATTTTTGTCTTCAATGAAATTTTGAAGGGTGTTTCTGCTCCAGTGGTGGTGATGCTGTTTAATTAGTAATTAGAACAAAAAAATACAAAATGTAGATCAATATAATATTTCAAAAGATTGAAACAAATTTCATAAGCTGCCTACTTTGAGATATCAGAGGGTACTTCCAGACACACTAAGGTTCTGTCTAAGGCTGCTATACACCACAGGTAAGTGCCACCGTCCCTGGTGACTGTCTGTGTAGATAACACCTGGACAGTTTTAAAGCTCTGCTCTATCTCCTGTCTGCTTTCTCCTATCTTCAGCTTCAAGTCACTACAAAAATATAAAAGATCTGAACATTGTTACAAGAATACTGTATACCAGGTTATTTTCGCCCCTTGTTATTTTCGCCCTTTCATACTTGCAAACAATTTAGCCCTGTTTTAATTTCGCCCAGTCATAGTTTTGTTTAAGAAATTATATTGTATTCTTTGAATTTGCCCCGTTTTAAATTCACCCAAATAAATATGGGGGTGAAAAGGGTGAAAATAAAATGGGGGCAAAAATATCCTGGTCTACAGTATATACTGTAAACCAACTTTTATTCGCGACGACTTTATTCCGCGATTAACCAGGGGTAAACTAGTTCGCGACGATTAATTTTCGCGATAACGCCTATTTAGGTTCTCTTGTTCATAGACACATAGACTATAATGACCGGTTCGCGGCAAGAAATATTCATGATGACGAGGCTCTCGCGAACTTCACGAAAATTTTCGCATGCTAATAAAAGTTGGTTTACAGTAACTAGAGGTACTGTGAGTAAATAAAATGATATCCTGTCACATTTTTTTTTAAAGTTTGTACTCTCGGGTTAAGAAAACCCCTTGTTTGAACTTCCAATAATTCTCCATTAATACAAATTTATAGCCCTCAGAGAAGATTGCAAGGACACATGGAAGCAAGACAGACAGATGGACAAAGTGATTCCTAAATACAGCCCTAAACTTTGTTTGCAGAAAGAATTGGAATAAAAAAAACCCTAAAAAACATTACAAGTCAACTATACATTTGACATTTTTATTTGTCTTGAGTAAAATCTTCAACAACTAAACTTTGTATCTTTCTAAATGTCAAAAAGTGTATAATGTCTTGAAAATCCACACTGAACTTTGACAAAGGGATCATAACCTAAAGGCATAAGCAATATTGTATTTACCTTTGACAGGATTTTGTGATATTAATGTTGAGAATTCGGAGCTGATGAGCTGCCACAAACTGAGTCTTCTTGTCCATTAGAACAATAAAAATGTCCCCAAAGGCTGCTACTGAGGTGGCCTCCTTTATGTCAGGACTGTAGAATTCTTCTCCATCCCTCCAGCACCACAGTCTGCAAGGTCAAATAAATTCTATAAAGTGCATACATAAAATAATCATCAGTATCATGCTAAGCAAATCATATGAGTTGTAGCCCTCTCCTAGATAGAATGTTCTATCATTAAAATGATAAATGTTTTAAGGACCTTGAACTTGCTGAATTGATCTTGGGTCAAGATAAATATAAACAATTACTGCATAAAGGGAAATTTTCGCCCCTGTTTTAAATTTGCCCCTTTCGCTCCTTGTCGAAAGTGGGTGAATTTAAAACCGGGCGAATTCAAAGTAAACAGTATAATATCTAAAACAAAAATCTTTCTGGGCATATTTAAAACGAGGCAAACTTGTTTCAAATGTGAAAGGGCGAAAATAACATGGGGTGAAAATAAGCCTGTATACAGTACGTCATATGCAATCTTTGTATGAGATATGAACTTCAAATGTTCCTCCATTATAGGATGCAGGAACACCAGACATTCATTATATTTTTTTTTCTATCAATGGCCTTGAACTTGCCAGAATGGCCTTAAAGGTCAAGATTATGGCAAAACTCAATTGATAAACAATATAGTTTAAAGTATGAGCTTCAAATGCTTTTACATTACACAGTTATAGCCTAGCATGACAAACAAATAGGACATGGTGATGCCTATATATCAACCCCCCCCCTTCCCTCAAATCCAGTGTGAATTGACTTTCCTGCTATTAGAGGAGTTCATAAACAATTCTGATTTTTACCTTTTCTCCTGGCTGATAGCTATAAGTTGGTCTTTTATTATCAGTGGGTAAACTTGTTTCTTGTAAATGCTCCTTTGTAGTAGAACTCCATGTCCAATGGTATCATTTTGATGTACAGTTTCAATCATTGAACCATCTTGATCATATATTTCAATTAACCTAAAATTATAATGTGTAATAGATCATGGGAACTTAATCAGTGCAGAGGCTGGTTTATCTTTTCTCCAAAATTCAATGCTTTTAAATGAAATGAATATTTTAAAGCAGTAAATCATAAGATTTTTGCTTAAGTTTATATGTTTGAGATATTGATATTCGAGATATCAAAGTTCAACTGAAAACTTCCTAAATGAAAAATATGTTCCCTTACCTGTGTGAACAATAGAAGTGAATGATGTCTGCATTGTTGATTCTGTATCCCTGATACAACTGACATGGCCGTATATTGTAAGGGTTCTCTTGACTTTCATTGTAGTGTATGAATTCTCGAGACCATTTCCCTTTGTAATAGATCTTCATTTCCAAAAACTTCTCAGCTGAAGAACAGTTTGCTATCTGAAGCAGTAAAAAAGGTACATTATACCCATGAAAGTAATTATTCATCTGTTTCAAAGATTACTTTTATAATTTATCTCAAAAAATTTTTATGCATAGAGGAGCTATCCTAGGTGATGAGAAGAAAATAACAATTGCAATAATATTTGCCAAAATTGAATCCTGGTTAAAATTTCTGCTTATACACTACTGTAAAATCACACATTTTCGTGGGGTAAAATTTTCGAGGTTTGATTAAAATCTCTTATGCCCTGTTCACACGACGAGTTTAATTCGCAGTAAATTAATGCGAAGTAAACTAATGCGAATCAAATTTATGCGAATTAAATTGCGTTCACACGACAGCTAATGTGAAGTAAACTTATGCGAATTAAAAATTTTCTTCTACAGTCAGGCGTCAGTAAGTCTATTATGACGTCATTTGTAAACACGTCATGTATGCAGAGCCATCCTTTGATACATCATGTAGTGGCTACAGGTATTCAATCATTTTCGTGATTAACATACTTTCCCTCAATTTTTGAACCAAATATAGCACAAATACCTATATATAAACACCAACATGTGTCCTGTGACTTAATTCTGGCCTTACGCATGCGTCAAAATTTAATTCGAATTAGCTTCGCTTAGCGTTCAGACGGAGCTAATGCGAAGTAATTTAATGCGCAGTAAACTAATTCGAATTAAACTAATTCGCATTAAATTCTCCGTGTGAACGCTAAGCGAAGCTAATTCGCAGTAACTTTACGTTTAATTCAAATTAAACTCTCCGTGTGAACAGGGCATTAGTTTGTGGGGATTTGAATTCGTGGGTCTCTTCATACCTTGAAAACAATGAAAATTAAACCTCCACGAAAATTTGTGACTTCACAGTATTTATGGGAAAAAAAGATAAACAAGAGAATTTTGAGCACACTTTTATACTATGTCAATTCAGCAATAACAAACTCACCACAAGAAAGTGTGATGTTATATATGGATCAATATGGTCAAATATCATGGCTACTGCCTTCCCAAACATGAGAGGTTCTGTCACCAGTTTAAATGCATGCCTTGTCCCCGTCACTTTCATCTTTTTTTCCTTCTTTTTCTTTCCTTTGTCTTTATTTGATGATTTTTTGGAATATCTAGAAGCTTCATTTTTCACACAACTAGCAATAGACTGAAAGAAATTACACCCATTTGTGAAATACTGATGCTCCTGGAGGTAACTCGCTGTGAAGGTTAAAGTTTATCCAATGACCCGCAGCTGCCTGGGGTCAAGTGATTGAAAAATATTGGTTTATAAAGAAAAGCCTTGTCACAAGGAATAAACCAGTGAAATATAAAAGCCCTAGCACCAACTATTACGGCCAAAATTAAAGTTTTTCAAAGGCAGGTTCAACTTCAAGGTCAAGATTTCAGAGGATAAAAATTGGTGATTTAACTTGGGAGTAAACATGTCAGTGGAGAGAATATTTTCATTATCTGATCATTTGATAATCAAATGTAGATGATTATATCCAGGGGTAAAAAATACTGAACACTTGTGAACTGTACAGCTCTAAATCAAGAATTTCTTTCAAAAAATCATTATGAATGAAAGAAAAAGTGAGCTAGCTCACATACCCCACGCTCCCCCATAACTTGACGGTGAAACACATAATGAAAGGCACAGTGCACTTTAAATACATAGTATAGATGAAAAAGGGCAATAATTGCAAAAAATCTTCTCATCAAAATGTCTTGCATATGAGGACATTTAAATGTGGAATGAAGTTTCTAGATAAATAATGGAATAAAAATTTCTTGACTATACAAATCCACACATTAATTTGAAGTGGGGGGGGGGGGGGTGAGAAATTTTCTTGAATAATAGTCAAAACTCTTTGGGATAAAATAATGGAATATGTTCTAAATATCAGCATAGGTTGACGAAACTATGTACAACAGTTTAAGAGGAGTGGTGCTGACAAACTGTTCATCTCTATATTTAAAATATGGCCAAAAAGTCTAAGTTGGAAAGTGTGGAAATTCCCAGAAAAATAAAGGAATCGAAATTTCCTGGTAATATGCACATCTACATATTGTGTCCTAAATATCTGCAAAGTTTAACGAAATGCTATGCAGCAGTTTATGAGGAGTTGCACTGACAAACTGTTCATCTCTATATTCAAGGTATGGCCAAATGCCTAAGTTAAAAGTGCGGAAATTCCCAGAAAAAATAATGGAATCGGAATTTCCTGGTAATATGCATATCTACACATTGTGTTCTAAATACCTGCAAAGTTTGACGAAATTCTGTGCAGCGGTTTATGAGGAGATGCGCTGACAAACTGTTGATCTCTATATTCAAGGTATGGCCAAATGCCTAAGTTAAAAGTGCGGACATTCCCGGAAAAAATAAAGGAATCGGAATTTCCTGGTAATATGCACATCTACACATTGTGTCCTAAATATGTGCAAAGTTTGACGAAATTCTGTGCAGCGGTTTATGAGGAGTTGCGCTGACAAACTGTTCATCTCTATATTCAAGGTATGGCCAAATGCCTAAGTTAAAAGTGCGGAAATTCCCGGAAAAAATAATGGAATCGGAATTTCCTGGTAATATGCACATCTACACATTGTGTCCTAAATACCTGCAAAGTCTGACGAAATTCTGTGCAGCGGTTTATGAAGAGTTGCGCTGACAAACTGTTCATCTCTATATTCAAGGTATGGCCAAATGCCTAAGTTAAAAGTGCAGAAATTCCCGGAAAAAATACAGGAATCGGAATTTCCTGGTAATATGCACATCTACACATAGTGTCCTAAATACCTGCAAAGTTTGACGAAATTCTGTGCAGCGGTTTATGAGGAGTTGCGCTGACAAACTGTTCATCTCTATATTCAAGGTATGGCCAAATGCCTAAGTTAAAAGTGCGGAAATTCCCGGAAAAAATAATGGAATCGGAATTTCCTGGTAATATGCATATCTACACATTGTGTCCTAAATACCTGCAAAGTTTGACGAAATTCTGTGCAGCGGTTTATGAGGAGTTGCGCTGACAAACTGTTCATCTCTATATTCAAGGTATGGCCAAATGCCTAAGTTAAAAGTGCGGAAATTCCCGGAAAAAATAATGGAATCGGAATTTCCTGGTAATATGCATATCTACACATTGTGTTCTAAATACCTGCAAAGTTTGACGAAATTCTGTGCAGCGGTTTATGAGGAGTTGTGCTGACAAACTGTTCATCTCTATATTCAAGGTATGGCCAAATGCCTAAGTTAAAAGTGCGGAAATTCCCGGAAAAAATAAAGGAATCGGAATTTCCTGGTAATATGCACATCTACACATTGTGTCCTAAATACCTGCAAAGTTTGACGAAATTCTGTGCAGCGGTTTATGAGGAGTTGCGCTGACAATAAAAGAGGACTGACTGACTGACTGACTGACTGACTGACGGACTGACTGACTGACGGACCAGTCAAAAACATTATACCTCCCGCAACTAGTTGCGTGGGGTATAAAAAGGACTCGAGAAGAGAAAGCTACCTCCTACAAACAAATCTTTCAAACCATTTTCTTCATTTAATCTCATATGAAGAAACCCTTAATACATATATTAATATGTAGTGCCTAAAATATTGCATTGATATGACTACAGTATACAGTTACTTGGTTACAGTGAACACATTTATAATGAACTAATGCTTACAGTGACATCATTTTCATTCCCCGTTAATTTTTTTTTTTGCATCCTTAACTTGATGGATATGACAAACTACGCTTATAACAAAACAAGCACGTCCATCCCTGGCATTATATACATGTTTTACTGTATTAACAATCAGAACTTAGCTTACACGTGCTTCCATTGTACATCCTGTATTGTGTACAGCCCGCAAAATATCTAGAGCCATCTGTTGTTGAGATTCTTCTGTAAAATGTATCACATGTTTCAACTCCTCTTCCTCTCTCTATTGAAAAAAAAACTTAATGTTAGTAATGATTTTTATAAAGCGGCATACATTCATATAGATATGGGTTAAGAGATATTGTGTAGTTAATGAACTACATTTACACCCACTAAAGACTGTGTTGAGAAATGGCAATGGTCAAAACTTTTTCAATGCCCTCCATCAATGTAATGTACAGTCAAACCTCTTTATCTCAAACTTAAAGGGACTGAGAAAAAACTAAACAATGGTCTGAGATATTAGATATTGAGGGTAAAATGCTCAAAAATAATATCCATGGTACCGTATTAGAGATACCCAATGTTTGACATAACAAAAGTTCAACTATGTATATTAATACAACCATGTAATACACTTTACTGCATTTATTGTTTAAATAATTGAAGCGGAAATTTTTTCCTATATCATCATCTTTATTTAGTTCTGCAATTTCTGCATTCAATTTGAACTGCAATACCCAAGAATGCAAGATCTGCCACATTCAGCAAACATTTTAGGTCTGAAGAATTTTTCATTGTTGCCCAGAAAAAAATATTTTACCTGATAGATTATGTCTGCGAATTTGTGAGGTATAATATTAATACATTTTTATATCTCGTAACCAGCCTCTATAACCAGGCAGAGCGCATGCGCGCAACAAATTTACATCGAGTTCGGAAAACAGCAGAGAGGAAATTCGAAATAAATAACGAAAACTTAGTAGTGCTATTCTCAGATGCAGAAATTTACGCATAATTCAATAAATTTTTATTTAAAAAGCCAAAGAATTAATAAGTCGACATTGCAATTAGTTGTTATTTGTTTATTTAATCTTTTATTCATTCATTTATAATTTATTTATCTATTTATCTAAATTTATTTATTTATTTATTTATTTATTTATTTATATATTTATTTATTTATTTATTTATTTATTTATTTATTTATTATTTTTAATTGTAATAATTATTAATAAACTAAGTAAATTATTTATTCATTCGGAAATTTATTTGTCTGTTTATTTATGAATACATTCTTTTCTTCATTAATTAATTATTCTAATGAGTAATAAATTCTTCTATTTATTTATTTATTTTTCATTTATTTGTTTTATTTAAATAATAAATTTATAGATTAATTTATTATTAATGTTTTAATTCATTCATATTTTAATTTGTTTGTT
>NW_026918558.1:0-14368 GCF_032062105.1 Saccostrea cuccullata | reverse complement strand
ACGAAATTTTTTGAAGTTTAAAATATTGTCATGTATTAGGATATCCTACAAAATAATATAGAAAAAAAATCATGAAATCACGCGCATGTACGTTTGCTGCAATCTGATTGGCTGAAACTTTAAATGGCTATAATTCCCTTGTTTTTCAACCAAACAGGATGGGATTGAGAACATAGATAGATGTAAGGGACTCCTACAAGATGGTATGATCATCATGCACGCGCACGCACGTGCGTGCATTTGAAACGAGTATATTTAAAAAATACTCTTGAATGAGTTATTTTTATTACTTTTTGACTGAATGCTTTAATATATAGTATATTAAAATATATAAATAGTGTAAACAAGATAATATGGTCATAAATCATATGCATTTACATGCGCTTGGGTGCAATGCTAAAAATTGGATATAATTGTATCCTTCTGGGAAAACGTTGTTAAAGTAAAAAATGCACAGAGTTTGTCTTATTTAATGAAGCTTACAGGGAATATGGCACCAAAAGGGAGTTTGGGAGCGTTTGGGGAACATCTGTAACGGTTCCTGTTACAATTAGCACTAGTTATTTACGATCTAGATCTAGTATCTCGTGTATAATCCGGATAAATTCCTAAGTGGACTTTATTACAGACTACTGTTTCAAGACCAAACCCGTGACGTCATAACTGTTGATCATGTAGAAGCAGAGTGAAAGTGAAACGTAACAAGAATTCATGTAAACAAACACTAGAAATCGGAGCATAAAGGATTCAAAAGGAATATCATGTGTGATTCATGTGAAATAAAGCTTATAAATAAGGTAAGGTAATACAATTCTCAGTATCTTCTTCGTAAAAGTAGAGCAGGGAGGGTGTTTACTTGCCGATCAGCCTTTCCTTTGTCGTTTGTAACAAAAAAAATGCAAAAGATCAACACTACGCCGCATACTTTGAAACTTAATTTTTGTCTTTATTTAAAGTTCTTATTCTATTGTTTTTGGGAAAATGCTGCTAGAATCGTATGGTTTACGGGAATTGATGCATTTTTTGGATGTTATGAACAAAATGTAAAAATTTGGAAAGGTTTGGTCCGAAAATATTTAATAATTATTTCTGTGATAGGACAGTCGGATTCTAGCAGCACTTTTCATGTTACAGAGATGTTTTACATAACTATTAATACAAATTAAAATTAAATATCCCCGGGGAAGTGATGAACTTTTCACTTTTTCATTAAGGCATATTTTCTTATTTATAGACATCACGTGGAGACGTCATGCTGAAGTGCTTACTGTAGTTTAAGCATGGACAAATATAGTATATGTAGTCCATTCGAATATATTGTCAACGTCTTCCTTTTCATATCTGGCCTTGTCCGGCCCGTAATTTTTAACATAATCCATATTTATGAAATTCCGACGACAGTTGAAAGGATCGGGAGTCCCTATTTTCCTCTCGTAACACGTATGAATATGAAAAATAAAAGAAAGCTATTGTAAACTATATGTCATTTACAATACTTTTGGAACTTTATCGAGCTCTTTGTAGTTTTCTAAAAAAAATTTTGATTTCTTCGTCATTAATCTCAGGAAATCTCTCTGCCATACTTGTTTTTGTTCAGTGCCACTGACGTCTGCGCAATGTTACCATGTCCGATTGCAAACCCCAAATAATTTTTTCAAAATACGTTGTTATAGACAGGTCAATAGAACACCTGAACATGCAGTCTGACCAGTAATAGATGGCCAGTAAATTGATCGGTTTGAAAAGATAAGAAAAACTGAAAACACATACAGAATAAATGAAAATATAAAATCTCTAATAAACAACAAAATTAACTTGATTGGGTAATAAAAGTAAATATTTTAATGAATATTATTTCATCCCGCGTTTACACCCCTTTAAACCTGTGGATATTTGTATATTTTCTTTTGATCTCCCACAGTTGTGACTTCACAATGGGAATTGTGTAAGCATAATGAAGTAAAATAATGTGGAGTCCTATAAACCGTGTAAACATTGATCGTGGTTTATAAAACATGGAATAAAAAGAATCTCACAATTTGTTGTATAATATGATTTTTATCCAACGTTTGTATTTTATCCCCTGGATATGACTCAAGAAAAAAAAAACACTCTAATTGTTGGATGTAAATTAAATCCAACAACAAACAATGAGATCCTATATATTGCAGTTCTTTACATCTTATTCCGGGCATTTATTTTTCTTCATTGTTAATATAAAGAAGATGGAATTCAAAGTTTTTTCACTTCTCCATATTAATTGTCATATCGGGACCCTTCCTGGCTGGTCAGTTTTCTAGTTCATATAATATATTAATAAATTTTTGGGGAAAAAAGAAGACCATGTGACCATACTTTCGTGCGGATATGTTATCAAGCGTTGCATGGCGATGAGAAAAGATAGAGGAGAGATCCGTCAAGATGATGTTCGTTATGTCTTTTGCTTTATGCCCTGTTATTTTTGGTGCTGTATTGCCAAGGAGTACCAACAGAATCGTAAAGACATGTTACCTGCCTTATATATATCACGGTGCAAGCGTAAGCAGTTCGAAACGTTTTTGTGACGTCGTGTAGACTGAACTCTGTGTTTGTAATTGGCACATATTCACCCACTGGACCAAAGAATCAAACAATCTGGTCTGTCTCATATTTTTCATTTTCAATTAAGTTATCGTAAACAAATCCTTTGTACCATCCATCCCCTTTAATTTTATCAAATTCTTAAGAATGAGGAAAACACGTTATGCAAAGAAGAAGGTACAGTTTCAGTTAAGCCCGATATTTTTCTTAAATATAAAAGTGATATACGAAATCAAATTTCGTTAATTTCTTTAAACATAGGAATACCCTGCACTACGAACATTTCTCATATGACTTCCTTTCTGCTAATTGTGGCGTCATTAACTTCTCCCGTATTTTCTTTAAATGTTGCAGAAGACAGAAGAAGGATTTTGAGATATGTGGTTTTTTATAGCAGTTTATATTGTATTACATTTTCAACATCGAAATACTGTAATTTTTCCATTGAATGAAAGTGATATCCTGTCACAGTGTGACAGGATATCAAATTGATCCTATCACAGTATGAAAGCATATCAACCGAAACTACTTTTTTCATTTCAATGAAGGAGTTATATCCCTTGATTAATTTTCCCTAGTTTTATCCTCAAATTTATTCATTACAACACCCTTTAGTTTATAATAAAAAAAAATTAAAAAAAACAAACTACTTTATTTTTATTAATTTGAACATTGAATTATGTCTCTCTCTCTCTCTCTCTCTCTCTCTCTCTCTCTCTCTCTCTCTCTCTCCCCCTCTGTCAAATTATCTCCCTTGTCGGAGCTCTTTTGTCGTCTGTTTCAATATTATTAAATTAAAATGGCAAAAACTAATCCTAATGACAAAATTCTTATCACATTGGATATAAAAGGCATGAAAGAGAATGAAAATGACACAGACAATGACTTGAATGCATTCATTGAAGATTTGGATGAGGAAACATTAGCAAGAATCAGTTACAACATAATTGGAGATTTTTCTGTTGAGCTCACTCCAGGAGGTGACCACGTTTCACAAAACAAGCGCTTTGCTGAGGTCTGTTATGATGATATTGATAAATTTCTGACAACCAATGAGAACAAAAACACTTGTAAACAAGAGGCCCAAGGGCCTTGAATGGCTCTCTATTGATATATTGTACAACCTATCACTTGTATTTGAAGCCTCTAACCCTATGTATCCTAAGACCAAGGTTGCATCACCTGACAAATTTGATGATTCTTAGCCAATTTGGACTACTTTTGGTTTACATTCATGGAAAACTTAAAATGCATCATCTGACAAAGTTTTATTATTCTAATTCAATAAATACCTAAGATCATGGTGACCTACTTTTAAGTTGACATTGTTCAAGGACCCAAGATGCATCAACTGACAAAGTTTGATAATCATAGGCCTTAAAGGGTCCTAAATATGCCTTCAAATCAATTTGAAAACAAATGCTCGCAAAATTAAAAAAAAATAGGTCACCGTGACCTACTTTTGAGTTAACATGATGTGAAGTCGTAAGATGCATCTACTACCTCGCCTTAAAATTTCATGCAAAAAAATGGTATTGTTCCAAAAAATGATGGTCAAACATTTTCTAGTCAAAATGGTGTAAACATAGAAAATCAGTATCAGCGTGTAAGTGGCAGAGACTTTGTACAAAGGATAATAAGATCAAGGTAGAAAATGTACAAGTTTATTTCATTACCAACGCCAAAACCAGCCAGAAAATTACAAGAGAAGTAGTAAAACAAAAACTAGAAAAACAAGGATCTCTATATTGGAGAAGAGATAGCCCCCAGGGCTTCCAAGGCTTAAAAAATTGATCATCAGGTATCCTCACCAATGTCGATTGCACTGTTTTGGGGAGAATGATTCCACTGAAAATGATCACAGAACAGATGGCAGAAATTCATTAGGATTATCAGAGAGAAACAGACACTGATGAAAGCAAGTCGAGGCACCTCAAAATCTGGCATG
Source organism: Saccostrea cuccullata (assembly GCF_032062105.1). Taxonomy (NCBI): domain Eukaryota; kingdom Metazoa; phylum Mollusca; class Bivalvia; order Ostreida; family Ostreidae; genus Saccostrea; species Saccostrea cuccullata. The sequence goes on along the minus strand of NW_026918558.1, from coordinate 9,840 downwards.
ATCACTCTGATATTCTTAACCACATCTATATCACCATCATGGATACCACACTCAAAGACTCGACCTCCTTCATCACAGACGAAGAATTCAAGATGAAGTACTCAGAGTGTTCACCAGCTGATGTCCAAGCCATGGTTGAAAAGCCATTCCTCTATGTGCTTGGGCAGTCCTCTAGCAGTGATGTTGACCAGCTGTCCTATATGCCAGCAAGGATTAATGACCTTGAGAGTCTAAGATACCAGTGTGGAGATGTCAAGTACATTTTAGATACTTCAGTAGAGACGACCCCGCCCGACAATTGAGGCTGCTTCACCAGAGAATAGGAAATTTCAGTTGCTTATGTGGCATACGTTCAAAGGATCACATGAATCTAGGGTGCGCTTTCACCACTAAGGCTCCTCCACTTCTGGAAAGAAGTCGAGATTTTCAGAAAAGGAGTGTTATGGAAACAGTTTTCCTTAACCAGACCATCACCATTTGCCAATTTGAAAAAAATAGACCTTGTAAGAAAACTCAATGCTAGAGGGTTCTCAGTACCACCATCGGAGAAAATCAGCTGAAAGGATCAGACGCACGTCTTTTTGCTGTCAAGTTGGCAATGTTCTCACACTCAAAATTCTCAAAGAATAAAATCAGTAAGGATATTTATGAACTCTGTGCCTGTTTAGTAGAGTAACTATACATCTGCTATAATGGACGTTGAGATTGAATACTGTTCGTTATTTCCATATCCTTCCCCTACCAACAAAGAACAACCAAGAAAATTCTAAGATTGTATGATCTTTGCTTCAAATTCGGCATTCTTTCTAAGACAGTTATCAGCATCTCTAAGAAGATGAATACTAGAAAGTTTTACGGCTGACATTGCCTCAGCCTAACAGTACACACCCTCAGAAACTTACAGATTAATTTGTCTACGCTCCCTGAATCAGGAACAGGAGAGGATCATTTGGAGACCTCAGAAATATATCTCTTAAACACAGCCAACAGATAATGTGGTAAGATCATAGACAATGCAGTGCTGAGATACAATGCCCAGCACCTGAATGAAAAAAAAAATGATTATGTTGAACATCAGGAATCTATCATAAGTCACCAAGCCAAAAATCTTCGAAAGATAAGGAACACCTACTTCGACATGGAAGTCCTACAAAAAAACAACCTTACTTCAAACCCACTGTCAAAGGATATCTGATTTCTTGAGTTGTGGCTAGGCGCTTGGTGGTCTATCTGCAGTAATCATTTTTTTAACAAATTTAATGTCAGACAGGTTTTAAAATGCAATTCATATAAACATGCTGATTCCACCCCCACCCCAATAAAATTATTTTTTAAGTTCATAATATTATGTAATATATTAAAATAGTTTAATATGCAATATCAAATTAGTTTAAGTTACTTCTCATAAAATTTATTTTAAAACTTAGGCTAGCCATCAAGACCTATTTTTAAACCAGTAGGCTTACCCATCTAGCCAAATACGCAAGGGATATAGATAGCACTGATGATTCACCAGCTACTCCTCACAATAAACTCATTAATCCTTCTCTAATTTAACGTGCAATCTTCTGTTATCAAATTCTTGTTGACCATAATTACACTTTATGGGAGCAGTGAAATTTCTTAAACATGCATTATATTTATTAAAGATTGCTGTCAAATATATGCTAAAAAAATAAGTATTTTCTTGATTTAACATATTTCTAATAAGGATAGTGCGATAATTTTACATTTTTCGGAATGTGAAAATGAATAGAAAAGAGACAATTTTTTTTTAATTTAACTTAAAGGTCACAATGACCTTGAAATAGGGCGCGACACACCTTCTACCTAAGATGCATAAACTGGCCAAGTATAATGATCCTCGCGACAGAATTTATCTTCAATGAGATATTGCCAATTCCAGTGAAGTTGCCGTCACGAGGGGATGCTCCGCTTTGCGGCGCCCTTGTTTATCTTTTCTTCTTGTTTTCCTTTTTGTTCAACAGAAGGACAATGAGAGCCAGCACTTAAAATCAACGAAGAACATCATTGAACAAATATACAAAATAAGAGCAAGCAAACACGGACCTCCGAAACATCAGAGATGCAGTCAGGTGCCATGGAGGAGTGAGCATCCCCTGCCGACCGGTCACACCCGACGTGTGCTCGTTTATATCGTTTAAATACTAGTATCTAATTTGATTTAAATGATTATTTCACATTAAAAAATCTTTATTCATATACTGAACAAAAAAAGAAAGGTATATAACTAAAAGTGATTTTGTTTTACTAAGATTTGAAAGTAAACTTTTTACAAAGAAAGGTCTTATATAGGAGACCTAAGCAACAGTCTATTGTGATAAAAAAAAAATCCAGATCATTCAAGCGTAACACCTTTAAATTTTAAGTGAGTAAAAGTCCGTGCTCGAGAAAATCAGACCATGTGTATCCGTTAAATTCTAGGTGTAAGAAATTCTTGTCTTCAGTCATCAAAGAAAATCATAAATTTGGTAAAATTTATGCGTTTGTTGAAATGCCCCAATTGTCTAAAGATAAACGTGAACGTTCCATAGGGATGCTCCAAGCAGGCATTTCCCAAAACGCTGTTGCAACGGCTGTTGGAACAACTCAAAAGACAATTAGCCTTCTCTGGAGACGTTTCACGACCACTGGATCTACTGATGACCGGCCCCGAAGTGGAAGACCTAGAGTTAACACCCTTAGGAAAGACCGTCAAATCCGTTTGCTACATCTACGAAACAGATTTTTGACTCTATTTGTGAAGGGAACAAAAAAATTAATTTTGCATCCCCTAGAGACTTGAGGATGGGGCCAAAACCACTAAATAAAATCAATTTTCTTTTTAACTTATGGCCATTAAACAGTCAAACTGTGGGCACCATTGTAATTACCATTGAGTCCTTTACAAAAATCATGAAATTCATGCCCCAAGGTCAGGGGTTTTAGTGCTAGGGTGGGGCAAATTATATTATTGTGCCCATGTGAAAAGGGCCCTTATTGCAATTTTTTTTGCATTTTGAATTTTTCACGGCTTCTGATAGAGTAAGGTTAGAAGTTGTCAAAAATGAATTTTTGTGGTCCTACGTCTTCTCTAAGTAGGTTTTTTATCATTTTTATCAAATATACTTTAACAGGTTAATAATGTTAAATGATTTTCTTCTGTTATTTTACTATGGCGATTAATAGTTGAATAATATTTAATTTTTTTCCATGCACATTATTTTTATCTCATTGTCTCTTTTAATTATTAATGAACACCGTGTGTAAATAAATTTGAGAATTTGAGACACGTCTGTGATTATTTTCAATTAATCAATGTCTGATTTTTCAGTACCACAGGATCGGATAACCTTCAGGCTCCAGGGTCATGGGTTCTGGTGTTTGGAATGAGGCTCAATTGATTACATAGTTATAATTATGAACTAATTCTTAGAAAATCTTTTCTGCTTACAGGTATGAAATAAACTAAGTACATAATTGATGAGAATGAATGCCTTTTGTCAAAATTGTGAAATTTGAGACCACGGGGTCAGTTGGTCCAGTGCTGGTTGAGGCTCTATTGATTATACAGTGCAAAAACATTAAATTCTTTAGAGTCTTCTTCTCTGCTCATGGGTATTAAATAAACTATGTACATTAAATCATAGAAAATGTTCTTTGTTCATTGGTATTACGCAGATGAACTTCCTATTTAACTATAATGAACGAGGGACCTTCTTCCAGAATTGTGAATTTCAAGGTGCTTCGGTCAAGGATACCATAGAGGGGGGCTCTACTTAATTAACCATTTCAGATCGGCTTCTTGGTATTAATCAAGCATTTGTGCTACTGTGGTTTCATCAATATTCGTGGACATCAAATTTTGTGGATTTAGTCAAAATTAAGAGTGGTCAGGTCCTTCCCCTTTCAAAGGGGTCTACAGATAGAGCAGAAATGTGAACAGCTTTAAAACCTTTTTCCTTAAAGCGTCCTTTACCTATCGGCGCGAGGCATACACGAATTCGTTTGTGTTTACTTTGACTCGATACTTATTTATAAGTCAAAACTAACTTGTCCTTATAATACTCGTATTCGCGAGTTAAAATACTGGACATCTCAAGCATTCTTAATTTATAGCTTGCGAAGCCGAAGTCATCTTTTAATAAGCAACAGAATGCAGCCTTTAAAAATTTCAACAAATTATGTTGCGCCGCGCCAAGCAGTCTTTCAACTGTAATATGACTGCAACCCCCAAGAGGGGAATAATAAATTATTCTGCTCTTGGGACAGTCGTGTTCGAGGGAGTATTCACCTGAGAATTTTACCTGATGGTCATAAAATAAGACAAAGATAATAATGATGAAAATATGATGTTTATTTATTTACAATGAAATTACATGGACTGGCTCTTCCAGTTCTACAAAACAATGAAAAATATTTATGAAAAAATGAGATGAAAATAATCCTATGAATAATCTTGAAATTCAATAGATATTGTAACTTTATTTATTTAGAAGTTTTAACCTTAGGTAATTTTGATAGCAAGAATTTAGATAAGGATGGAAATTCAAATATTTAGTAGACCACAATGGCACCGAATGTGAATGTTATGGGAACTTAACTTTTAGGTTAATTTTGAGTTGTGCTCAAATAACTAAGTACCGAAAAAGATACAAAGTGCTCAGAGTACGGGAAGGTTATCTAACCCGTAGTAAAGCTGCAGAGCAGTGGGCGCTAGGAGAGCAGTCCGCCGATCTACTCGAAACACGAGTACACAACAGAAATGGTCACCCAACCGTGAACTGTTAAAACCCATATAACTGGACAAGATAATAGACTTTAAACCTATCAGATTTCGTTTAAGATAAAGAGTTATGGAATTAAGGGCAATATGGACGTCTATAGTAAGCAAAGATATCTAAAAACGTGAGATATAACAATTGACGTTAACAAAATACTGTCCCTAGACTAAGTGTCAAATTAGTTAAATAATATCCTTAGACTTAATAATAACAATTGGAGGGCTCATTTAATACAGAAATGTAATGATTCATAGGGATAAAATAATGAGTTTTATCACATCCCCCCTCCCTTAAGACAAAATTACTTTTATTTTGTCACATGAATCAACAAAGCATAAAACTCATTCAAAACAAAAATAATCACAATATCAATGATAAAAATAATAATTACAAAACTATGAATTAACAAATAATTATTAGAGAAAGGGTTTAACAATTAATGTCCATCTTTTGTTTTTAATTCTTACTTGTCTATTCGCATTTGCTTCCTCGTCGAATGACATCACCTCATCCCTATTTACTGTGGCATTTGTTCGAATTAGCCTCTCTGGATCAAACAAGGGATTCCTCTCGCTCTCCTCTCGTATAGCTAACCTCTTCCTCCTTTCCTCCTCTCTCAGACACTCTCCTTCCTCCCCACTTGTCATCCTTCTCGGAAGAAGTGCCTCTCCTGGATTCATGAACTTTCTGTTACGAACATCAATATTCACTAGTTGGCCGTCAAGGTGTTTTGGACGATGCATTGCAGTAACATGTCTCCTTGCTTGGGACTTTATTTTAAAACATCTTTTACATGACTTACATTTGACTAATCTTCTCGTCGCTTTGTGGATGTCTATCCAATGGTCTAGAATCTGGCCATACCTGGCAAAGAATCCCCCCAGCGGCATGCTTCTACCGGACAGGTCATTCCCGAAAACGGCAATGGCGGTCTCTGACCCTCTTCAAACTCTTTCAACTCTTCCTGGTACTCCCTAAAGTCGAAACAGTGTATACACTTAGTTTCATACAAATTAAATTTTTACATATAATTGAGTCAAGAAACTAGTTCAACTGTTTTAAAGTTCAAGTTTTACATAATCAGCAGTCATTTGTTGAAATTGCCATAGACGTTTCGATCTCTATGGCACTGAGAATGAATTTTACACTGTCTCGAATAAACGGTGCTTGGGTCTAAATTCTCACATTGTCGGAAATCCAAGGCAGATTATGCTTCGTTCCTCTCTCAATCACCCATACCAATTCGCTAAGGTCCTTTTCAACAGTTTCGCTTTGTTGTGCAAGCGAGGTTACAGTAATTCTACTTTTTAGCGTATATATTGCCCGCAAATCCTTTTATGTCGTAAATGCAAAATAGTTTTAATTGTTTTTTGTTTGGTTATGACGATAAGGGTTTATAACAATGGTCATACATGATTTACTGGGCGCATCCATGGTTATGCAAATGAGGTTACAGTTATTCACTTTTAACGGCTAATTTCATTAGACAATAAATTAAATGAATATTTGTGAGAAACGAGCAATTGTTATGAATGGGTCTATGGGTGATGGAGAGAGGGACGAAGCTTAATAAGCCGTGGGTTTCCGATGATGAAATTTTCACAAAAATAAACATTTGTTTGTTTCGGTATTTGCGTTCGGCATGACGGTAGTAGTTCGCGTTATATGATATTCCAAATAATGAGTAATTGTCTCTGGATTAACGCGAGGCACTACTAATAGGCTCGCTGTTGTTCATGGAATGCCTGTTCCCACTTTCACCTCCTTTTTCAACGCCTTTTGCAACAAAATGATTTTATGGTCATATCACATGTCAAGCACTGTAATTCTAAAGAAGATCTTAAGGACGGACGAAACGTTCCTTAAAAATAGATAATTTTTTTAGAGTCTGTCATTGAATTGTTGCTACTTAAACATGTTTACTCACAAAAAATTGAGGTACCTTACCAGGCATTTCTACAAGATACAGTGGCTGGAACGTAATTGTTGACAAACCAATCGTGTAGAATCGTTCGTGTATCGTGAGTGATCATTCATTTAACGTGATTGATCGTTCGTGTATCAAACTCAATCGTGTGCGTTTTTAATCGTGCGAGATCGTGCGTTTAGAATCGTGTAGATTTCGTTTTTTAAGTTTTTATCGGAATGTTATTTCTAGAATAAGCATTTCCCTTGTTTGTTTTTCCTAATTCATTAAATAAAATCCAATAAAATGAAAAAGCGCAATTTTATAATAGAATGCAGAACGAACTAATTATCGCCCGTAAACAAGCAATATACTTAGTCGTGCAATATTAAGTTCTCATCCAATAGCGCGATCAATATTATGATAAACCGTACTTAGATCTCTTACGCCTTTTTGAAAAATCTGATTTAATTATTTTTTACTTCTTATTCTGGTCAAGATAATCTTGAAATCAATTCATTGAAAATTGATATATTTTTTTTTACAAAGAAATAAACATTTCTCAATGCTTACATAACTAGTTAGTCGACAATTATACATGCACACGGCATGATTTTCGGGAGTTTTGATTATCTGTGTTCAACATCTCTTGAGCCTATTTGTAATTAATTTTAAATTTCTGCGAATAAAAAAGTTGAATAATTAGCAATTTTTATCAGACATTGAATCAATGGAAACATAGGGATAACATTTGTAATAATAATTTAAGTCATTACACCCTGCCATTTTGGTTGAATCGTATCCCACTTTCTGCATATCATGATATCCAATTTACTCAAATTATACGACCCACATACATATACATCGTCTAGGAGAACGAACAAAATCCGTTTTCTTTGTTCGGGGAATTACCTTAGAAATAATTATTTTTAATCTGAAATATTAAGTCTTGCATATATTTAGTTACAGAATAATCATTTTCCGTTTTTTTTTTCAAAGTCTATGATATGATATTGATAATTCTTTGAAATCTTAAATAAGAATTACGTTTTATTTCGTTTTGAGAATATTGATTCCTAAATATCTTGAACTATTTTGAGTGAAGAAACGTGTGTTTGCGTTAACAATCGTGTAAGATCGTGTAACGTGTAGAATCGTGAACGTGAAAGATCGTTCGTGTAACAGGTTTAATCGTGCGGAATCGTTCGTGCAACGTGATCGTTCGTGTAAGTTGTCAACAATAACGTTCCAGCCACTGTACCAGGGGTAGTTTTTCTTATATAAACCTTTTGGGAAGAAAAAAAATTTTCCAATTTCAAATATTTAAATGTGTGGATTTTTAGCTCTTCTGAGCCAAGGCTTAAAGAGCTAACGCTATGGCCATTTGTGCGGTGTGCGTTAACTTTTTAGAATATGGGCCATAACTCAAGAACCCCTTGGCCAATCAGAGTCAAATTTGTAACAGGGTATCCTTGGCCTAAGGGCTACCATTTATACTAAAATAAGGGTTGCGACCCTTAAACAAGGGGAGATAATCAGGAAAATAAAACCAAAAGTACTGTTTGCTAAAAAAATCTTCTCCATAACCACCGGGCAGATTTTTCACCAAACTTACATACAAGGATCGGGATATGTTAAAGATTAAAAATTGTTCAAGGCATGACCCTGGGGCAAAGGGCGTGGTCTCAAGGTCACTTTAAAGTTGACCTAAATTTACAATTAATGAAAATGTCTATATTTTGCTTACTATAAGGACTAGGATCATCAAATCTTGTAAGTTGATGCATCTTAGGACTTCACATCATGTTAACTCAAAAGTAGGTCACGATGACCTTCTTTTAAAATTTCGCGGGTATTTGTTTTCAAATTGATTTGAAGGCATATTTTGGAAACTTTAAGGCCTATGATCATCAAACTTTATCAGTTGATGCATCTTGAGGCCCCTTGAACAACGTAAACTTAAAAGTAGGTCGCCATGACCTACTTTTTGAACTTTAAGACCTATCCTTTTAAAACATTTTATCTCATTATTTCAGGCATTGAAAGGGTAAGAATCATCAAATTTTATAAGATGCTGCATCTTTGGACCTAAAAACATATTAAATAAAAGGTAGGTCACTGTGACCTACTTTTAGAATTTTACAGGCATTTGTTTTCAAATTGTTTAAAAGGCATATTTTGAATACCTTCAAACCTACGATCATCAAACTTGGTCAGGCGATGCATCTTGGGACTCTGAATAATGTCTACTAAAATGTAGGTCACGGTGACCTACTTTTGACATTTTATGGCTATATTTAAGTATCTTAGGTATTTATTGGCTTAGAATCATCAAACTTTGTGAGTTGATGCATCTTGGGTTTTCAGATAGTGATGACAAAAAATTAGGTCACAGTGACCTACTTTCAACATTTTATGGCTATATTTAAGTATCTCTTGTACTTATTGGCTTAGAATCATCAAACTTTGTCAGTTGATGCATCTTTGGTTTCCCGAGAATGTCGACCAAAAATAAGGTCACAGTGACCTACTTTTGACATTTTATGGCTATATTTAAGTATCTCCGGTACTTATTGGCTAAGAATCATCAAACTTTGTCAGTTGATGCATCTTTGGTTTTCCGAGAATGTGACCAAAAAGTAGGTCACAGTGACCTACTTTTGACATTTTATGGCTATATTTATGTATCTCTAGTACTAATTGGTTTGGAATCATCATACTTTGTCAGTTGATGCATCTTGGGTTTTCAGAGAATTTCGTCCAAAAAGTAGGTCATGGTGACCTACTTTTGAATATCTCAGGTATTTATTGGCTTAGAATTATTACACTTTGTCAGCAGATGCATCTTGGGACTCCAAAAAATGTCAACCAAAATTTAGGTCACGATGACCTACTTTTGACAATTTATGGCTATATTTAAGTACCTGGTATTTTCCGGTACTTATTGGCTTATCATCAAACTTTGTTAGTTGATGCATCTTGGGTTTTTCAGAGTTTCGACCAAAAAGAAGGTCACGGTGACATTTTATGGCTTTATTTAAGTATCTTAGGTTTTCATTGGCTTAGAATTATAAAACTTTGTCAGTTGATGCATTTCGTGTTTTCCAAGAATGTAGACCAAAAAGTAGTCCTAATTGGCTAAGAATCATA
>NW_026918557.1:0-14193 GCF_032062105.1 Saccostrea cuccullata | reverse complement strand
GGTTCTTGTAATTAATTCCAAAATTTAAACATTCTAGATTATACCTGTACATCATTCAATTTCTAGAAAACAGTTATAATTGCGACAGTTCGCAACATTTTTTTTCTCATCCTTTTTTATAATACAAACCAGTAGAGCTACAGTCTCACCAGAGACTTCTGGTTTTATATCCATTGTGTAAAGTATGACCCACTAATTCATTTCTCAAATCGGGTGAAAATTAAGCTTTTTATGAATGTTTAAAAAATCCAGAATTCTTACAGAGTTATCCATCTTTCTGAGGAAAATGATTAGAAAGTGTACATCTGCTAAATTGAAAAGCAGATAATACAGGAATGCTAGATTTAAGAATATAACCTTGGTACCAGTTAGTTAATTTTATCTGAAATATCTTGATACTCTCGTGACACTGCTGAGACACAGAAGAAAATTTGACATGGTTTGTAAAATACAAGAGTTGTCTTCCTTTGTTTTCCTTATTTATATAGAGTCTGTCATTATGCGTCTGTTCTGTTGTTTTTATAGTGTGAAACCTCATTATATACTGAACAAAAAAAGAAACGCATAATCAGAATAATATGAAATTCTAAGTTTTCAGTTTAAACCTTATTTTATTTAAGCGATTTTAGAGTGTGTTGTGATAAAAATCAATATTGCAAATTGAAAAGTCAAGTTGATGTCATTTTCATCAAATTCAAGGGGCATAACAATATGTACTGTGCAAAGTCTCAATGCTAGTAGGTTTCCAATGTACGGATATCGTGGAGGAATACCATCTCATTTTAGTCTCTTACGAACAATTATGCATTTTTATGCAGATTTTTTCATCCAGCAATTGTAGGAGCAGTTTTTACAGCAAGTTCTAAATCGCTTGAGGTGATGAAGGGGGGGGGGGGGTGTCTGACGGTCCTGTTTGTAGTTACCTGCAAATGGCCAGATAGTGGTCTTCAGACGTTATTTTTTAAGGTTGCAAAGCCTATTGATTTATTTCAAATACAGTTGCAACTTCCTGTTGCCTAACTCCATTAGTATCATCGTTAGCCTGGTTGTATTCATCTTTGTTTGGGCTTGGCATTGCAGTATCAACACTGCAATCAAATCTTAAATATGGGTTTAAATAGAAGTGTTAAAAGTTTCTCTAAATCCAAAATATCAATGAAAATAGACAAATGATTTAGAAGAAATCATGAAAAACACTACTTTCATAAACATGTTTAATCAAGGGAGATAATTCAACACTTGGGTTTTAAAACCCCATGTTGTCCTTTAAATAGGTCACAGGTATTCAATGATATAAAAAATAGTTGTTTCATGTACATTTTAAAAATTTCTTTGACGAGTAAAACAATATGCGTTTCTTTTTTTGTTGAGTATATTATAACAATTGGCAGATGCAGTTGATTCCCCTCAGTTAACTTTCTGAGGACCTGGCAGGTTCAATTTATGCATATGATTGAGCAATATATTATTAGCTCACCTGAGCCGAAGGCTCAAGTGAGCTTTTCTGATCAAAATTTGTTATGTCGTTGTGTCGTCGTAAACTTTTCACATTTTCATCTTCTTCTCAAGAACCACTGGGCCAATTTTAACCAAACTTGGCACAAAGTATCCTTGGGAAAGGGATTTAAGTTTGTTCAAATGAAGGGCCACACCCTTTTCCAAGGGGAGATAATCATGAATTTGTAAAAAAATTAATGGCATTTTTAAAAAATCTTCTTCTCCAGAACTGCTGGGGGCCAGGAAAGATGAAACTCATGTGGAATCATCCTCAGGTAGTGTAGATTCAAGTTTGTTCAAATCATGACCCCCGGGGCAAGGGTGGGGCCAAAATGGCCGACCCAAGTTTTACATAGGAATATATAAGAAAAATCTTTAAAAATATTCTTATCAAGAACAACAGGGCCAAGAAAGATGAAAATCATATGGAATCATCCTCAGGCAGTGTAGATTCAAGTTTGTTCAAATCATGACCCCTGGGGCTAGGGTGGGGCCAAAATGGCCGACCCAAGGATATATAGGGAAACCTTTTAAAATGGCCGACCCAAGGATATATAGGGAAACCTTTTAAAATCTTCTTTTCAAGTACTTCAAAGCTATGATTAGTAATATTTATATTGAATCATCCTCAGGTAGTGTAGATTCTAGTTTGTTCAAATGATGAACGCCTGGAAGGGGGGGGGGTTAGTAAATTCAAGCCTGATGTGCTCAGGTGAGTGCTGTGGCCCCTGGGCCTCTTGTTTATATACAAATAAATGTTAGACTACTTGTCATTAATCAATTGGGTACAGAAAAAGCAAAGTGATTGGCTCATAAGCACGGCTCTTCTAGTTACTGGCTGTAACAGCTCAGCTCTTATAATTTCGTTTTTAGGTCACCTGAGTAAACTCAGGTGACCTATTGCTATCCGTTTTCGTCCGTCGTCGTGCGTCGTGCGTCGTCCGTTAACATTTGAACATTTTCAGCTTCTTCTCTGCAACCACTGAACCAATTTCAACCAAATTTGGCACAAAGCATCTATGGGTGAAAGGGAACAAAAATTGTGAATTTCATGATCCCTGCCCCCCTGGGGCCTGAGAGGTTGGGCCAAAACCACTAAAATTAATGCAATCTTTAAAAATCTTCTTCTTTACTCCTGGACATCAAGCAGTCAAACTGTTTGCATGATTGTAATTAGCAATGAGTCCTCTACCACAATTGTGAAATTCATGGCCCTGGGGTCAGGGGTTCTAGTGCTAGGGCGGGGCTAAATAAGTAGGTAGTGAAAATGCATTATTTCTTTGAAAATCTTGTTCTCTGCTCCTGGGTATTAAATAAACTAACTTAGTACATAGTTATGATGAGCAAGAGTGCCTCTACCAAAATTGTGAATTTTATGGCCCCAGGTCGGGGTTCAGGTGTTAGGGCGGGGCTCTATTGATTATATAGTGAAAATACAGGAATTCATTGAAAATCTTCTTCTACTCCTGGGTATTACATAAACCAAATAAGTACATAGTTATGATGAACAAGAGTGCCTCTACCAAAATTGTGAATTTTATGGCCCCAGGGTCAGGGGTTCTTGTTTTAGGGTGGGGCTCTAATGATTATACAGTGAAATGCATGAATTCTTTGAACATCTTATCCTTTGCTTTTGGTTAATATACTAATGATCTAATTACATATTTAAGGCCAGGATTTATTTTATTTTCAGTTTTACAAACCCTCCACTCAAGGTTTTGAATTTTCAGAAAAAAAAAAATAAAACAATATTTTTCTTTCCATGTCAAATTTAAAGTGGGATCGAGATTTCAAGTTTACAAACTCGCACTTCCGGTTTTAATATGAAACGGTGGGTAAATAAAGCTAATCTGAGAAGAAGCTTGGTTTAGTGTAAAATTCATCAGTACGAGTGCCATTCAAAACGTTTCACCCGTTCAAAGGACAAATAAAATGCTGACGACTTTGTTGCACAATGACATGCTGGTGAGATAATTATGTATTCGTCTCAAAAGTATCTGTCTGTAAATTATTTTCCTCCCCAAGGTTTTAAACTGCCCGTGGTATCTTTTGCATATTGCCAGCGACATTGTTTAGGTCTCTGTTATAGCTTACAGTCTAAGCATCATTCTTCAGAAAAGGGTTGCTTATGCATCAGATGTAATGAATAAAACTACAGGAGAAGTTAAGCCCATTTAAAAGAATTTTAGGCATCAAGTAAATTTTAGAACAATGTCTACACATTCACCTAACACAGATTTAAAAAATGAGGACATATTGAAAGACTTTTAAAGAATTGATTTATTAAAATATATTTTGACCAACATCACAAAAGAAGATGGGCGTATAAGGCGGGCAGAATGCCTATAGCGCGACAGTTAAGAAGGGGAAAAATTTAATCTCAATTATATCCTAATTTTATGTCATATCTCGTCTAATATTAAAGTATACTTAATATAAAATCTTTATTGTTTACAAAAATCTCACAAAAACTGAAAATATTTGCCTATGAAAAAGCATACACAGGCTTAAAAGAGCAAAAACGATCATTTTTTCATACTTTAACATAATTTTTCAATGTGAGTGGGTCTTTGCTCCATTTTTTTGAAAGATAATCCTAAAAGTATGCGATAAAATATATATTTTTTGGTTTACAAAAAAATGGAGGGAAGACCCACTTTACATTTAAAATACACTTTTATGACAAAACATTCGCATCTTTCCGAGAAATACTTCAAGTCCATTAAGTCAATGGTCATATCACAAATATGATTTAAATGCCACTGATGCACAAGAGCCATGTAGCGTAGTGGTTAGCTCGTTAGTCTCAAAGCAGTCTGATACTTCGGTATTTTATTGCCGGGGGTTCGAATCCCACGAATACCATGGAATATTTTTATGAATGAAATTTTCAAAGAGATTTATTTTTTTCTCAGAAAATGTTTTTTTTTCTCATAATTTCATAAATTTCAATAATGAGATGTAAATTTATATACTCAATTTACATATCAAATGTGATTTCTTAATATCTGATGCCATAGGCATTCTGCCCGCCTTATCCGCCCATCTTCTTTATATAACTGGCCCAAACTGGCAGATGATGAAATAAGCAATTGAATGTTCTACTTTCCTATTTGTAAGCATTATTTGTAAGCATTATGTGTCCAGTGGTAAGGAGCCTATTAGAATAGCATAAAAAAAGCATGTACAAATGTTAATAATTGATTTATCAAAAAAAAATTTTTTATTTCCTTCTCCTTCAGGACTTTTTTATTCTCATGTTCATAACTAAACCTAACCAAAAAAGATGCTGGCCTTATAATGAAGAAAGGGGCCTCTTTCAATATAGATAATTTCAGGGCCGCTGGGTCAGGGGTACCAGGGGGGTACTTTGACTAAAAATAGATTAATGCTTTGAAATCTGCCCTTTGATAAGCAATGGTGCCTCTTTAATATTTGTGAATTTCATGGCTTTTGGATTAAAACACGAACCAAATACAATCACTGGAAAGTTGTTACATGATACTCAGGTGACCTATAAGGCCCGTTGGCCTCTTGTTAAAGGCAGAGATTTTAAGCACCGCCTTAAAAAATACCTGGTCTGGGTAGCCCTGTCAATCAAGTGCGTGAAGGTGCATCATTGGATGCTGGAACTTGATTGACACTTACTTACTGGTCCCTGTGTATACCCTGTACACCTTGATTGGGAATCATGGTGACCCTCTAATTAACTTTTGACCCTTTGATGTTTACTGAACATGGTACACAGAAACTGTATTACTATGAAAGAGTCCTTTGTTAGATTGATAATATATGAATTAAATATGCCTTTATAGTCTTTAAAAGGATTATAATATAATGTGCATTAAAAAAATAACCCTTGTTATATAAAAGTTTTTTCTCAAATGAAATTTTGATATTAATTTTAATATGCTAAATGGTAAACCCAAAGTGGAAATGTTACTGGTAAAGTTCAGAGCAGCACTGCATGTGTGAAGTGATAAAATTTGAAATAATGTTTCTAATCATGGGTCACATATTTCATTTTTATTCAGATAAGACTTAACATGCAATTTTTAGCATCTTTCATATTAGATGGGATCCTGGGAATGAATGAATTGGGTGTAATATAGTTGTAAAAAAGTTATTATTATTTTTTTTAACTTATATACATACACTTATATCAAGAACAGTCTTTGTTTTAATATTTGAATCTATTATATGACATCATTATAATTTTTGTAAATGGGTAAGGGTGTTTTCAAACAGCCAAAATAAATTAATATATAATTGAGAAACTTTTTTACTACTAAATAATTTTAAAGCTGTCTCAAAATTCCGTACCCAGGTAAAGTCTGACACCTGGGTATTTCACTGTGTATTAAATCACTTCCTGTGTATAGGGATTATGAGACAGATGACCACAGGTAGACTGCTACCCCCCCAAGGCTTTCACACCTGTACAAAATAAGCCCCTCCCTCACCTGGAATTTACCACCCGGTAAAAAATCTCTGCCTTTAACAGGGTCCTACAGCTCGGCTCTTACTGGCTCCCTGGTAGTTTTCTTGGTAATAAATAATATCTAAAGCACAGGCCTTCAGATCGCTTAGAAAAAAATTCAGGTGTTGAAAAAAATAAAGGTATAGAACTCTTTTCATGGGGTACCTACTTTCGCCAATGAAATTCTTTTAAATCAAATGCTTTAAAATTTTACTTTATTTAAAAACATGTATAAACAATCTTCAATACAACCAAAGTTCATTCCGTAATGCCTTATACTTCTCGAGATATTCTGAAATCAATTCCCAAATTGACCTTAATTTTTTTATTCGACATCAGCTTGGGCCTTCACTAATTGTAAAGCGCGAACGACGGGACAAATTTCCCCCGGAATTTATTCTAAACTTAATGAATATTTGCTTATTTGCATTCGAGCTTTACAAGGTTTTTTTTTATTTTGATCATATTGTGTAACTTAGTTACAAACAACAATTTAGCAGTCTAATTGTTTTGAAAATCGAAAGGTATATAAGGCATTCCGGGAAAAATTTGTTCTACCATGGCTTCATTTACATTCATAATCAACATGGCGGGAGTTGTTGATGTAGACGTTTTCAAATTAATTTTTCGCAAAAGGAATATTATTACAGAAATCAACTTTAAATTGTTGAAAGATTTTGCCCAAATACTATGCAACTCTTCGCCGCACTTCAAACACCGTCTGTTTACAGGTGAATGACCAGGGGCCCAAGCTAATGTCGAGTAACAGAAGTTTTTGAAATTGATTTCAGAATTTCTCAAAAATATATGGAATTTCGGAATGAGCTTTGGTAGAATATAAGAATGTTTATCTATGAATAGATTTAAATAGAATTTTAGAGCATTAGAATAAAAAATATTTTATTAGCGAAATTAGGTACCCAGTGTAAGAGTTTAGTACCTTTATTTTTTTACACACACAATTTTTTTTTTAAACGATCCAAAAACCTGTGATCTAAAGCAAGAAAAAATTATTCAGTCACGTCTAAAGCTTTAAAATTTAGCTGTTGGCCCTGCTAACATCTAGTCCTATCGGAAGCCATTTTAATCGACTTCATTCATTGATTTGTCAAAACAACACCCAGTTAATTGTTTACACCTGCACTGATAATTAATCCATCGGCATTGTTTACGTAGATCTAAGCTTGGGTTGTAACTGGAAGTTAAAAGTGCAACCTAATTTACGAACCAAATACGGAAATCGGGAGATTTCTGGGTTGTTCGGCAAAAATAGGGTGATAAGCATGATCCGCCTAGTCATAAAAAATAATCGGGTTAGGGGTTAAAAAGCGGGGTGCCCCGACAATCGGGTGAGTTGGCAACTATGCTTTAAATATTTTTATTCTTTTAAAAAAAATACTACCTACTTATCATCAATTGATGGTCGCTTGTTTTCTCACTCCTGCTTCAACTTCGCAACTAATTTAAATCCACCGCTTCACCTGTATTTATGAATTCTGGATGTTTCGGGACCGCGATGTTTGGGACCCCACGTTTCGGGACCTGACAACACATTTCAGGACTTGGGTTAACACGTTTCGGGACTTCTATATATTTTGTTAAGGAAATGAAATAAAACTTGTTTACTTTTGTTTTTATGTTTATACATGTATAATTTCTCAGTTTTATACACAATTTATAATTTAATTTAGAAGCACAGATTGGAATATTAGTTTGCATGCGGCATGGAGCACGCCTGCAGAAAATCAACCGCCCGCTATGTTGTCTCTACATTTCTTATTACAGCATTTGATATTAATGATATATTACCTTTATAAAGTATTTGGTTCACCAAATTTAATTCAAAAAATATATTTTAGAATTATGTATTGATTTATTTTATAGTGTTTGATATGAAAGTTTCTAGAATTAAAACAGGGAGACAATTTTTTTTTCTTTTTTTTTTAGAGACAATTGTAACTGCTGTGCGAAGACCACGGACGTGTTTTCACCTCCAAGATTTTCTTTCTCTCCATTTTAATAACAATTTTAGGTGTTTGATTTCATATTTGTTTACAGAAATTTTATGTTTACTGTGTATACCCCAACTACAATCTCAATGAAACTTAATGATCTTTATATATATATACCCGAACAGTGCGTAATATTATGTGGTGTTACATAATTTGGTACATGACACACTCTAAATGATACTGTGAATAAATACTAAATATTATTTAATTTGCAAATATTAAATTTTTCATATTACATGTACGTTGTAAAAGTGTTTAAAAGACATTCCAGATTATAAAAAAAAAATGACTACGTTAACAGGTCAACTTAAATTTAATTTTTTATTAAATTTCCACCTAGCCACATTAAATAGATAAAGCTATGATGACATTTAAAATATTCTTAAAGGCATTATTTCAAACGATATTAAATAAAATCATGTTGTTTATACCATTTAATGTTCTTTATTTTAAAGTATGTTGTTTTTTTTTAAAAACTTAATGTAGGGGAAATATTCTCAAATTTGTAAAATATGTTTATTTACAATGTTTTGGAAACTTTAAAAGTGTTTTCGTAACATTTCTAGGAAGGAATCTTACAATAGATATTAAATGCTAAAACTTTTTGAAAAAAAAATATTTGAAACTGTTTGGGAAAAAATAGAGAAAATCAAGATCAAAACATTTTGAAAACCTTTATATTTTATTGAACTTTTGATGATGGGAAAATTATTACTATAATATAAATATTGTTTGATTTGTAATTATTTCATTTACAAATAAACAAACGATATTTTTGCATATTTTAAGATTTTTATTTTCTTTTCAGTCCCCATTATCGGCGGCGTCTTTATACATGTACTTAAACCCCCCTATGGGATATGTGTACCTGGTCCTAGTTGTTGATTTAACAATTTACTGTCATTTTTTTAGAGATATATTCGACGGTAGCTGGAGATCACTTGAATATTTTAAAATATATATCATCAACTTGAGAAGATTAAATTTTGGAACCCCCCCCCCCCCCCCTACTACACACACAATCATAACTAATTTAAAAAAATTGATAAGAAATAAAAAGAAATAAAAACAAATATTGTAAAGATTTATTCTTATTCGTCTGTTATGAAAAAACCACCATCAAAGTATATCTTTATGAAAATTTTTATTTTATTTTAATACATACATAAAAATTAAATATTACGCACTCTGTGTACTTAGAATAATATGCTATATCACCATTATAAAATAATTTGTTGAATCCCCAAAAAAAAATAACCCAGTCCCAATCGTCTTTACCCAAGTCCCGAACCGTCTTGTCGCTAGTCCCGAAACGTCGTATCAGTAAGGTCCCGAAACGTCGTGGTCCCGAAACATCGTGCACCCGTATTTATAAACTCTGTGCCAAATGACGCCACCAAGCTGAACATTACTATAAAACAAGACTTGTACCGGAATAACTTTTCCTGGATTGTCTCATTTTTTAAGTAATAAACTTGTCATTAAAAGTCAAAGTATGATTATAAAAGTTTTTATTTGACTTTCACTACCGTAAATCTGGAAATTTTTGGTCATTTTATTTTGCGAATTCGGGTCAAAATGCTATTCATTAATTTTTGCGAATGACCACTGCTTTGTTTGTAAACATTTCCTTATTGGTATTTATTTTTAAGAAAAATATTTTTGCGAATGCAATGAACCCGCAAATTTGCTAAAAATTTATCTACAGCAAAAATGTCCAGATTTACGGTATTTTTTTCAACAAAGTAAGTCAATCTTGAAATTTATTCATGTTCACTTTGAAGTGAACTCTATTTTGGTTTTTGCACAGGAGATAGCCTTTCAGTGGCATTGCAACTGGGGAGGGGGGCAGGGGCGGCCGAAACTGTGTTTAAAATTGGTACTGAAAGAATTTGACACAGAGAAAAAGTTAACCTTAAATCCCCCCGACTTTGGGCAATTTTCCCTTTCTTTCTTTCTCTCTTTTTTTTTTGGGGGGGGGGGGGGAATCGGTCTAAAGTGTGCTCTAATATTTTTGCCATAAATTATAAGATAAATTATGTTACACACCCATCCCCCCCCCTTTAGCCACCATTTTCTGTTGAAAATAATTAGTCTTTCAGAAAGGTTTGGAAACACATTTTTCACAGGACATCTTTTCAAAAGAAATAGACAGTATCCAAACAGATTACATTGTATACCAATTTCCTGTTTACTGCCAATTTTATTTTTAAAACTGGCTCCATTCGATAACCTTTGAATGAGTCAACCTAAACCACATGTCTTGAATTTAAATCACAATAACATTAGTAGGGGTTTTATATCTGTTTTTATGTTTTACGCAAAAAAAGAAATTAAACACATTCATATTAATAAAATACAATGTTGTACTTGTACATTTATTTGAATTTTGTAATAAAAAAAAAAAAAGAATAAATAAGTATTTTATAGTGTTTTGTCTACAAACGTGTACCTCACCCGTGAGACACAAAAAAGCTGTGTTATAAATTTTGGAAATAACGATTTATATCAAGTTATTCCACACTTATAGAGTAATCTTTCTTTGTTCTCTCAAGTAAGTAATGTTCTATGAAAATCCATATAAATATCTATTAAATATTTAATAATCATTCGAATAAGTTAAGTTTTAAAAATTGACTTAGACGAAGGTGGGAGATAATATTTTTGTTCGCTGTTTTGTAACGACATTTTTATGCCTTTTATCAATTAACAAAAGTACAAATAAAAAAAAAGTCCCATGCTCTTATTACGAAATAAGCAATGCAATTCTGAAAAGTGTATAATGACGATGAGCTAATCCATTGAATTTTCGCAAAAATAATATCATGAAATGTACCAAGGACTTTTATTACAGAATGCTACATTCACAAGAGAACTCTTGTCTCAGTTCTTAATTTGTTTGTTTATTTTGACATCTTCTACAGGATGTAATGTACAACATTTGAAGGGATTACAAGGATAATTATCATTATACAGGTATTTATTTTTATGCCCCGCCATGAATATGGCCGGGGCATTTAGTGTTTGTCATGTCCGTCTTCCGTCCTTCCATCACACTTTGCGTTTAGCTCTGTTCAAAACTAAGTTTCAAAGAAACTATCCAAGATATTTTTATCAAACTTCATATGTTGATAGATATTGATGAGAGCTGCAATTGCATCAACATTTTTTGACCTTGACCTTTCCTTTGACCTTGACCTCACTTTTCTTAAATTAGTGTTTAGCTCAGTTTTAAACATACCATTCAAGATGGTGTTATCAAACTTCACATGTTGATACATACTGATGAGAGCTATTCAACTGCATCAACATTTTTTACCTTGACCTTTCCTTTGGCCTTGACCTCACTTATCTTTACAGTAAAACTCAGTTATAGCGAAGTCTGGGGACCTTTGGATTTAATTCGCTATATCCATAATTCGTTATATCCGTATAACGTATTTCTTATAACTTATATAGCGAATTTACAATATGCAAGTTAGCCTTCAAGAATTTCTACTGAATATAATAAGAAATCAATTATTACAAAACATACATTACTTGAAATAAGTAAGGTTTTGTCATAAATTGAATTTTATATACAAATACTTAGTGAAAATAAAATAAGTTCAAAGTATAAAATTTTGAGATCATGGAAAATTCGTTATAAAAGATGTAAATTACATTATTTTTAATGTCTACGGGACTTTAAAATCAGTTCACTATATCAGAGTTCGTTGTAACCGTAAAATTTTACAAAGAATTGTTAAGAATTTTGCCGGGGACCCCAAAAAACTTTGTTATATCCGTGAATTCGCTATATCCGTGTTCGTACTAAACGAGTTTTACTGTAATTAGTATTTTGCTAAGTTTTAAAGATACCATTTGAGATATTTTATCAAACTTAAGATGCTGTTACATATTGATGAGAGCAATTCAACTTCATCAACATTTTTTACCTTTACCTTTCCTTTGACCTTTGACCTCACTTTTCCAAAAACACTGTCAAACTTCCTATGCTGATACATACTGATGTAAGGAATTCAACTGCATCAACAATTTTGACCTTGACCTTTTATTTGACCTTGACCTCACTTTTATACAATTGTGTTTAAGTCATTTTATCAAATTATGTTTAAGTCAGTTTTAATTAAAACTTCATTTTAATATTTTTATCAAACTTCATATGTTGATACATAATGAGGAAGATATGCAACTGCATTAACATTTTGACCTTGACCTTTCCCTTGATTTTTGACCTAACTTTTTGAAAATCACTGTCAAACTTCATATGCTGATACATACTGGTGTAAGCAATTGAACTGCATCAACAATTTTGACATTGACCTTTTATTTGACCTTGACCTTTCTTTATCAAATTGTGTTTTTAAAAGTAGTTTTAAAGAAACCGTTTATAATATAACTTCATATGCTGATACTACCAGATGAGAGCTTTTCAACTGAATCTACAGTTCTTTGACCTTGGGATTTCCTTTGGCCTTGACCTCACTTTAATTAAATTAGTGTCAAACTTCATATGCTGATACATACTAATGTAAGCACTTCAAATGCATCACTACTCAAGATAATCTGATCAAATTTCATACATTTATATACAAATTTTCATGTTGCTTTACTAATACAGTAAAACTCGTTTAGTACGAACAGGGATATTGCTAATACGTTATATCGCGACTACCAATGAGTACCTCGCAGTTATCTAACTTACTAGCTCTTTTGCAGGGGAGTCGAGAAAAGTCTAAATTTCTGGGGGCAAATGACATTGTTTACAGTAGTGACAATCGAATGATTCAAACAATTTAATGCCAAAATCATGATGTTTTGCCAGATATTGAACTCCAAATAGTAGATTGTCAAATAAGGAAAGTTTAGAATATTTTATCTGCTTAAAAATGTGACAATTTTCAATGAAAATTTAACAAGAAGAGTCCGCTTAATCAAAAATATAGTTAAAAATGTGACAATTTAGGATTGGCTCCTCTAAAAATATATTAAGCTGGTTCAGCGATTGTTAAGCAAGGTATTCCACCAGGATTTTTTACTTGTCTGTCCTTATAAATTCTACAATGATCGATCTTGCATTGTATTGAATAGCACATTTGCCCCCATCCAACAGACGATTCTTACCTCCTTTGCGAAAGAGTTCCGCTAAGTTTAGTAATCGCGATATCAAGTATTCATGGTTGTAACGAAGTCATCTTAGATTCCCAGCTGTATTAATTTAATGAATTTCGTATACGGTTATAACAAGTTACAGATATAGCAAAGTAATTTCATAAGCCCCAGCGACTTCGTTGTAACCAAGTTTTACTGTATACCCTTGGTGGGAATTCATGTCCTCCGGACATTTTTCTAGTTACCTTTATATCTAACAGGTTTGTGACAATCGGAAAGTAAATTAAGAAATGTGTTACAGTTTTGAGAGTATCAGACAACTTTTTTAAACCATACTACTTGTATAACATTAGTCTTTGAGACATTGAAGCTATACAGAAATATTTACTCATTGTACTTAGTTATACCCCCCACAAACGAAGTTTGGGGGGTATACAGGAATCACCTTGTCTGTCTGTCTGTCTGTCTGTCCGTCCGTCTGTCTGTGCAAACGTGTCCGGTCCATATCTTTCTCATGGAGGAACGTAAGAATCTACTACTCCACACAAAGATTGCCCATGACTTAAGGATGTGTAATGACCTTGACCCAAGGTCATTTGGGGAAGTTCAAGGTCACTTTAAGAAAAAATTCATTATTCGTTTCCGGTCCATGTCTTTCTTATGGATAAACTTGGTAGGTTCTCATTTCACTCGAAGATTGCCCGTAATCCAAGGTGTGTAATGATCTTTTGGGGAAGTTCAAGATCACGAAGAAAAATTTCATAATTTGTGTCCAGTCCATATCTTTCTTATGGATTAACTTGGTAGGTTTCATTTCACACAAAGATTGCCCATAACCCAAGGGTGTGTCATGACCTTGACCCAAGGTCATTTGGGGAAGTTTAAGGTCATTAGAAGAAAAATTTCATTATTGAATTGTGTCCAGTCCATATCTTTCTTATGGATAAACTTGGTAGGTCCTCATAGGGGGGGGGGGGTATTTTGTCCCGTTTGGACAGTTCTAGTTTGTTTTGACAGGTCTCCCAGGATGTGTTGTTTAACTATGTAAAGCTAAAGAGGCTGAAAAAACCACCATTTTGACAGGTATAA